>NC_137966.1:25237154-25282154 GCF_963924665.1 Micromys minutus | reverse complement strand
TCCCCTACATTGGGAAAACATGCCCTCCCTGGACCAAAGGCCTTTTCTCACATTGATGCCAGACACTTATATCTTCAGCTACCTGTGCACCTTGAGTCATAGGTTTCTCAATGTGTGTTCAATGGGTGGTATTTTAGTCCATGGAAGTTGTAGATGGTTTGGTTGATTGATAATGTCTTCTTCCCATGAGGTTGCAACCCCTTTCACCTCCTTCAGTCATTTCTTTCGCCCCTTCATTGGGGTCTCCATGTTCAGTCCGCTGGTGAAATGCAAGCAGGCTCAGCTGTATCTGTATGACTCTGGCAGAGCATCTGAGGAGGTATCTTTATCTGGTTCCTGCCAGTAAGTACTTCTTGGCATCAGCAACAGTGCTTGAGTTTTGTGGCTGCATATGGGGTGAATCCCCAGGTGAGGCAGCCTCTGAATGATCTTTTCTTCAATCCCTGTTCCTCTATTTGACCTTGTATTTTCTCCTGTGACTATTTTGTTCTCCCTTCTAAGAAGGACTAAGACATCCCCATTTTGGCCTTCCTTTTTTTTTGGGCTTCATAATGTCTGTGAATTATTTCTTGGGTATTCAGAGCTTTCTGGGGCTAGTGTCAACTTATCAGTGAGTGCATACCATGTGTGTCCCTTTGTTACTGGGTTACCTCATTCAGGATGATATTCTCTAGTTCCATCCATTTGCTTAGGAATTTTATAAAGTCATTGTTTCTAAAAGCTGAGTAGTACTCCATTGTGTAAATGTACCACACTTTCTGTATCCATTCAACTGTTGAAGGACATCTGGATTCTTTCTAGCTTCTGGCTATTATAAATAAGACTGCTATAAACATGGTGGAGCATGTGTCTTTGTTATATGTTAGAATATCTTTGGGGTATATGTGCAGGGGTGAAATATCTGGGTCTTCAGATAGTACTATGTCCAGTTTTCTGAGGAACCGCCAGACTGATCTCCAGACTGGTTGTACCATAGCTCATAACCCCACCAAAGTGGAGGAGTGTTTCTCTTTCTCCACATCCTCGCCAGCAACGGCTGTCATCTAGTTTTTGATCTTAGCCATTTTGACTGGTGTGAGTTGGAATCTCAAGGTTGTTTTGATTTGCATTTTCCTGATGTATAGGGATGTTGAGTATTTCTTTAGGTGCTTTTCAGCCATTAGGTATTCCTCAGTTTAGAATTTTTTGTTTAGCTTTGTACTCCATTTTTAATAGGACTGTTTGATTCTCTGGAGTCTAACTCCTTGAGTTCTTTGTATATATTGAATATTAGCTCCCTATCAGATGTAGGATTGGTAAAGATCTTATTCTAATCTGTTGGCTGCCTTTTTGTCTTCTTGACTGTGTCCTTGGCCTTACAGAAACTTTTCAGTTTCTTGAGGTCCCATTTGTCGATTCTGGATCTTAGGGCATAAGCTATTGGTGTTATGTTCAGGAAAATTCCCCCTGTGTTTATGTGTTCTAAGCTCTTCCCCCACTTTCTCTTCTATTAGCTTCAGTGTACCTGGTTTTATGTGGAGGTCTTTGATTCACTTGGACTTGAGCTTTGTACAGGAGGTAAGAAAAGATCAATTTGCATTTTTCTGCATGCTGACTGCCAGTCAAACCAGCACCATTTGTTGAAGAGACTGTTCTTTTTCCATTGAATGCTTTTTGTTTTTCACTGATCCTTTGTCAAAGACCTTAGGTGTGTGAGTTCATTTCTGGGCCTTCAGTTCTGTTCCACTGATCTACCTGCCTGCCTATCTCTGTACCAATACCATGCAGGTTTTTGTTTTGTTTGTTTGTTTTTGCTTTTGTTTGTTTTTTTTTTTTTTTATCACAACTGCTTTGTACTATAGCTCGAGGTCAGGGACGGTGATTTAGTTAATTTTAAGATAAGTCCTTTTTTGACCTGACCTTGCTATGCAGGTTAGGCCAGCTAGCAAGCATAAGGGATTTGCCACCTGTCTCCACTTTCCCAATGTTTGTATTAAACAATTAATACACCAGCATGTCCAGTTTTTAACATAGCTTCCAATGGTGAACTCCAAGTCGTCACACTTACAAAGAAACATGCTACTGTGTCATCTCCCCAGACCTTCCCTAATGTTTTCCAAATGACCCACTTTTTAATGCCATCATGTGGAATTAGTATCTCCTCCAAAAAATACATGTGTGCAGTTCTATGGGGTCTTTTCCTCCCTCCATCTCTTCCTCCCTCCTCCCTCTCCCCCTGTGTGTGTGTGTGTGTGTGTGTGTGTGTGTGTGAGTGTGTGTGTGTGAGTGTGTGTGTGTGTGTGTGTGTGTGTGTGGTGTGCATGTGTGTGTGGTGTGTGTGTGTCTTTGCACGTGTGTAGTGGATAATGTTCCTCATTAGCCTGAAGCATTGGTTAATGTTAAATTTAAATTAAAATACACTCCTGGGTGACTGCATCTTCAATTTCATGGTTGATTCTTTTGTGATTGACTTATTAAGCTAAACCAGAAATTGCAAACTAAAATACCTCAGGATCTAGAAGGAAACACGACAAATCTGGGAGGTTAGTTGTAACTGGAAAATGCCCAGTGTCTTTTGGTGAAAAGATGCTCAGGTCTGCTAGGTTTACTCTTTGTGCTTCTTAAAAGTTGATATTACTTTAAAATATGATTTAATGTGCAAGCACTCATAATTTTTAGACTTCAAGACTTTGGAAAACACAATTTCCAAAGTATTGTGAATCACATAGAACACATTTGCAGGCTAGTTATAACTTGTCAATCTGAGAAAGAGAACTAAATGTTTTACAGCTGAAGTGGTATTTTGTTTGCAACAAACACTTAATTTACAATGAATGAGACTGATTAATACAAAGTTCCACATCCCTTAGCGAGCATTCCAACCACACCACACAGACAGGGACTCTGTTGATGCCCAATTTGGGAGCTTGACGTCAAACTTCAGTGGGAAACACCATCCCGTTCCTTGGATAGCAATATGAAATTAGATTGCTCTTTGACAAATTGGCCTAGTATTTTACCACACAAAACAGACAACTTACTTCCAGGTAACTGACCCTTTTTATGGTTGCAATAGTTAAGTTAGTGTGTCATCCTTAAAAATCTCTTGCCACACCCTTGTGACCTTGTCCTCTTAAGCTGCAGAAGGATAGACGTTCTTACTCAGAAAGAGAAACAGGTTGTGATCACTTCTGACTCTGAGTCCATCAGTCACCCGTCCTTAGCTCGTCCTGTGCAGTGTAGTCAGTATCAGTCAGTCACTGGCATTCTCTGATGCTTTTCCCAAGATAGAAAATAGAATCTGTCCCTGGTCGGGGGATCCCTAAACAAACCAAACCTTACCACTTCTAAGAAGCAGAAATTCATTGGAGGGTTCTATTTTATTAACTATTAATTGAAAAGCAAGTTTCATATTTGTGCCTAATTGACCCTAGACACTAAGCTGATAAAAACACCATTAAGCATTCTTTAAAAGATGTTAAAGTAGCTCTGAAAATTGTCTAGCAACCACTGAGGATAGGATTTTCCCTCTCTACTGGAACCTGAAAAATGGGGGATTCTCAGTTTTTGAGAGCATGGAGGAAGAGCAGGATAGAGTGTAGGCGGAACATGGAACATTTGCTGGCAGAGGAGTCTTTTCTTAGAGAAAAGATCGTCCAGAGGCTGTCTCACCTGGGGATCCACCCCATATGCAGCCACCAAACCCAGTCACTATTGCTGATGCCAAGCAGTGTTTACTGGCAGGACCCTGATTTGGATGCCTTCTCAGAGGCTCTGCCAGAGCCATACTGATACAGAGGAGGATGCTTGCAGCTAACCATGGGACTGAACATGGAGATCCCAATGGAGGAGCTAGAGAAAGAACTGAAGGACCCGAAAGGTTCTGCAACTCCATGGGGAGAACAAAATTATCAACCAACCAAACCCTCCAGAGCTCCCAGGGACTAAAACACAATGAGTTCTCGTGGACAGACCATGGCTCCAGGTGCATATGCAGCAGAGGATGGCCTTGTCTGCATCAATGGGAGGTGTGGCCTTTGGTCCAGTGAAGGTGCGTTTACCCCGTGTAGAGGAATGTGAAGGCTCTGAGGTGTAAGTGGGTGATTGAAAGAGGGAGCATCTTCATGGAAGCACAGGGAGGAGAGGAGGATGGGAGTGGGGGAAAGAGGATGACATTTGAGATGTATACAGAGAATATTGGGGATGACTTTGAGACTACACAGTAGTGTAAGTGTGAGAACAATGTCTGCTGTAGGTGCCTACCATGGGTCCCACTTGCTGCCTTAGGTAGAATAAAGGCACTGAATGTTGTCATAGGATTTTGTTCCAGTTTTCCTGGGACCGACTCAGCTGGAACCTTTGTGCCTTGGTTTGCTTCTCTCTTGTTATGATAACACCTAACTAAAACCAACTTCAGAGAGGAAAGGCCTTTGGTTCACAGGTTTCAGACCCTTGTCAAGGAAAGCCAAGGTAGGAACTTCGAAGCAGGATCTGAAGCAGACGCCGAAGAGAAACTCTGCAGCTTTCCTTGTATTTCTCAGATGCAGCTCATACAGCCCAGGCCCACCTGCTCAGCCATGACTCCATCCAGAAAGGGCTGGACCTTCCCACAGCAATCAGCAATCAAGAAAAGGAGCCAATCTGATGGACTCAACGCTTCAATTGAGATTCCCTCATACTAAGTCTGTGCAGACTTGTATCAAGTCCACAGAAAATGGACAGCATTTTAAACTATTAATTCTCACAAACTATGCACAGCACTTCCCATCTTTTAAGTATCCCTACTTAAATGATCCAGGTTCCACCACTGGCCAGGGGCATTTTCTGTAACTATTGGTAGTTCATTTGCTTCCTCCTCAATGTCCCAAGTCACTGGTGAATACTTAATTTACAGTAAGATTCCTCTTTCTGGGCCTGGGTTTTCTCCGTCTTCTACTTTCAACAGTTTAATAGCATAGCTTCTGTTTGCTCAGGGCCATTCATGATTCAAACTTCCAGTCCATCGGGTTCCTGTATGATCACAGTTCTCAACCTGTGACAGTGTTTCTCTGAACCATGTCGCTTCTGAATGATAGATGGCCACACGTGCTTTGCCATCTTTGTGTTCTTCACAGTCATAAGGGCAAAAGGCAGATGGTTGCAGCTTCTCAGACTTCCCGCAGTGGGTTTCTGAGGATTTTGGCATCTTTAACACTGTCTGAGTTTCTAGCCGGGTGCTCAGAGCTGGAGCCCAGGCTTTCTGACATGACCATGACAGCCTGAGTTCCTAGCCGTGTCTGATCTGAATTTACACGCCATGACTAGGTTCTAGGGTAAGTCTGGGGTTTACCAGCCTCCCCTGGAGTGCTAATAATACTCTAATGGAACCCCTTCATGTCCTTGATTTTCATCACTGGGGAGTGAACCTGGGGCCTTTGCAATTTTTTCTGCTGCCTTGTTGTTTCACACAAAACGTCTTTATATGCTGTCCATACAGGCTTTGAATTTATAGTGATCCTTCTGCCTCAACCTCCTGGAGCTATAGACCTGAGCACGAGGTCTGACTTGTTTTGTGGTTGGAGATGGGAGCTCCTGTCTGCAGCCCAGGCTGACCTTGAAGTTTTGGTCATTCTCCTGCCTTATCAGCTTTCTTGAGAGCCACCACGAGACACTATTTTCTTGTAACACAATAGTGGGGAGCTGGGTTCCCCACACCCCGTTCATTGTATTGTTGGGTATTTGGCACGTTGAATACTACTTAGTAGAAACCAATAGTATTCCCTTTCCAGAAACAATGACGGAAAAAGTCTTTAGATATTATTAACTATACCCTAGTAGGATAAAATTCCAAATATTGTAGAAAAGGAATTACTATATTATCTTTCATGTATCAAAAGGAACAATCTTTTTCATCTTTGAGCAAGTTGCATGGGGAACACATCAAAAAGTAATGATTAAAAACTCCAGTTGTGATCCTAAGAGTCTGAAAAGTGCTCTGGGAGCCAAAGAGGACTTTTCTTCCTGGAAAGTCAGCTGAGGACTTGCAAAGGGTGGGCCTGTGGGCCAGTATCCACCCTGTGGGCGGGTCTCCACCCTGTGGGTCGGTGTCCATCCTGTGGGCCTGTGTCTACCCTGTGAGCTGGTATCCACCCTGTGGGCTGGTATCCACCCTGTGGGCTGGTGTCCACCATGTGGGCCGGTGACCACCCAGGGTTTCCAGGAAGGAAAGAAAAGACCTCCTTCCAGAAGGAGAGGAGCAAGGTGTGCAAAGGTGCTGGAATACGATGGGTCAGGGGTCAGAGGTCAGGCCCTGCCAGAGCTGGGGTCTTGCCTCCTCCTCTGTTGGCTAAGATGGAGGGCTTTGCAAACTATTCTATGGTTTAAGCCCCTATTTTCTCCCCTGCAAAAGGAGTGTGGCAGTCCTCCCTGCCCTGCCTTCCTTGTGTGGCTCATATGAGCTAATCTTTGTAGCATGCTTGGATTACCTAGGTGTAGATGAAGCTCATTAAATGAGCATTTCCTTTTACAGTACAGCAGGAGGGGTAGTGTGGGACCAAAGGCAGGCACCCCCGTTTGCAGAAGACACTGAAACGGTGGAAATAGGAACTTCATCCTGATAGAAGGCTGGAGAGAAGATGATTAATTAATTCCCACTTGAATTAAGTTGATTTGGTAAGTTTAACTTTTCCAGGTTCCTTGCAGCAAGAGACTCAGTGCTCCAAATGGATGTCTTACACCTGAGTTTCCTACTGCATAGGTCTTGGCGTTATAGGATGATTCCCCCGCCCTCCACCTCTTCGCCAATATGACCTTGCCTCCTGAGAGCCCTTTGTTCAGAATCAATTAAATGAGGAGTCCTCACTGGAGGATGGCTCTACTTCATTCTGCCTTCTGCTTTTCCTTCCTGTCCACAGATTGCCTACGTTCTGAGCAACAGGGGCTGCAGAAGGGACTCTCAGTTTAATAGAGTGGAGATTTATTAAGACAGGGCTGATGGCTACTGAGGTCTCTGGAAGAGAGAAACAGCCCAGAGGATTTCCATTCTATACCAGTTTTCTGATCTCAATTTACAAGACAGAATTAAGTTCCAGAGACCTCAGAACAGAGCAAAATAATGGAACTATAAGCTTTTAATCACTGGTACAATCGTGGGGACGTGGCAGACCTCTAACCTCACTGTTTAATCCCCTCCTTTAAAAGAAACTCCAACATCAAGGGCACTTAGCTTGGTATGGATGCTCTGCCTGTTCAGAGGAAAGAAAATGTACACATATAAAGATATTTTTAAGGAACAGTTATTGGCCATGCCAGTGTGACACATGCTGGTGTGAGGGTAAACAAGAGAAACTACCCCATTTTCCGGGAGCTAAAGACTATAGATAGATAAAGAAAATAAATAAACCATAGGAAAATTGTGACAATGACATTAAAAAGATTAAATTCTCTTTAGTTAGAAAAATGGATCACAATTTCAAGCATGATTTTCGGGGTCTTTTCTCCATTCAAACTCATGAAGCAGATAGTTTGATATCTGCCCCTGGCAGTGTTTGGAATTGACTTAAATCGACTGAGATATGGTTAATGACCCAAGCTTTGGGGCTCAGAAAGAAAGGCTGAAACCCCCTTCATTCAGTTTTCCTGTGCCTGAATAAAGCTTGTCCTCTTACAACAGTTTGGAGGAACTTCAGTGAGCAGCGCCAAGAACATGCAGGAATATGGACCTCCAGGACGAAGTTTCTGGTCCAGGTTGTCATCCTTTGGAAGGCTCTGTTTCTGTTTGTGACATAGGACAGCAGTGCAGCCTATCCTCACATCTGCAAGGCCTTGCCATGTGGGGATCCTAGTCTATTGATTTCAGAACTTCCAACTTTTCAAGGCTGGTGAGAACTCTAGGCCTGGGGTTGGAAACCAGGCTCAGTGGTGCAGAGAAAACCCATTGTTGCTCTTGAGACCCAAGTACCTATGACCAGCACCCATGCTGAATGGCGTGCAGCCACCTCTGACTCAAATGTAACCCTGATGCTCTCTCCTGGACAAGGTGAGCATCTGCACACACAGACACAGACACACACACACACACACACACACACACACATGCACACACGCATGCATGCACTAAGGCATGCATGCACACGCCCATGCACACACACACATGCACACAGACAGACACACATACATACAAACACACATGCATACAGACAACACACACACACACACACACACACACACACACACACAGACAAACACACTCAAATAAAAGAATATTGACCTGTGTCAAAAAGAGCACGTTTTTGGTACTCTTGTCTCCAGCACAGGGACCTTCTGCGGTTTAGGTCAAACAGGATCTTCCTGAGTAGAGGAACACGCTGCCTTGTTGTTTTAAGATTTTCTCAGGAGTAACTTGCTGCCTTCATCCCCCAGCCTAGTGAGGGGGCGCTGCCTTCATCCCCCAGCCTAGTGAGGGGCGCTGCCTTCATCCCCCAGCCTAGTGAGGGGCGCTGCCTTCCAGACAGAGGAAGGCAGGCTGGTGACACGCATCAGAAGCACAGATCTAGTCTGTGTCTGCAGGTACCGCCTGGTCTCCTGCCCATGCTGAAGGCCACATCAGGACTGCTGTGGCCCAAGGCTAGTGATGCAGAGGGCATCTATGATGCCCTCTCCAGAGATGCTGCAGAAGAAAACGTCGGCTTATCATCACAGTGACTGCTGGGCTCTTTAAAACGCAGTTTCTTCCCTTTGATCCTGTTCTCCTGCAGGATACCCAGGGTGTTTGCTGTGACCTAAATCCTTCTCGAGGTTGTTAGAGGCAGAAACTGCACCTTCAGAGTGTGAAAGCTCTGATTATCAAGTGCAAGGGGCTAGTTATTCCAGATCCTACAGACCAAATGCACTCTGGCTGACTTCCATATCCACGAGCCAGAATTCAGATGAGCTAGCAGCTGCTGTTTGTTGGGAGAGACTTTGGGTGGGGGGAGCTCTTGAAGTTGATCTGAGGTAAAATGTCCTTTTCTGTGACCACTCTGTCCACCGCAATCCCAGGGTGTTTCTGCAGTTCAGAGCAGGTGCAAGCCTTCTGGCTTGATTGGAGAGGTGGGATGGCTAGAAGTCTGGATTTTAATTGGTGAGAACAGAGTCTTATTTCGTCTACTGTGACACTCAAGCTAGGTTTTCTCTTTTCAAGAAGGTGGAGGTGGGCTAGATATGAGAGGGTGTAGAATTTGACTTGAAAGAGTCCTGGAGACCCAGAGTTTATTATCTGGGATGGTATAAGTTATTTCTCTCTCTCTCTCTCTCTCTCTCTCTCTCTCTCTCTCTCTCTCTCTCTCTCTCTCTCTCTTTCTCTCTCTCACACACACACACACACACTACCTGAATGTGCTAATATCGAGATTACACTATAGAGCATCAGAGGAGGAGGCTGAGTCTACATGGCCTGCAAGCTCCAGGTGGTCTCTGAGCCATCTTGGCACAAGGGTAGAAAGGAACAACCTCCTAACTTGCACCCTAGAATCATCTGAGGAGCTAAATCCAGGGTGCCAAGTTGCACTTACACAAACGAAAGCAGAATGTTCAGGTGGCACTGGAAATCACGTCTTAATTGGAAGCTCTCCAGGGTAATTCTGATGTACAGCCTGCCTGAGAATGAGTCTTGGTGACTACGCACTACAACCATGCAGAGATTCTCATGTGTCTAATGCCTTCCCTCCCACCCCCACCCCAGGATGGATCTACTGGGTTTAAAGCCTTCCAGGGTGATAATCTGTAATGAGGGTACTCACAGGGGCAGAGGGAACTGACTCCCTGCTGCCTCGTGCACATTTTTATGGTCATCTTTAGGTATGATATCACTTGAGAGCTTAGTTTTATATGCCTGTTAGCTTAACTCTTTATGCCTGATATGCCTGGGAACCTTAATTTTACATTGTGTGTGTGTGTGTGTGAGTGTGTGTGTGTGTGTGTGTGTGTGTGTGTGTGTGTGCATGTGAGCTCTGTGCCTCTACATACATGCCCAAGTCAGAAGAGGAGGACACCTGATATCCCGTTAGTCTCGCCCTGCCCCCGAACCAGAAACTCATGGCTGACCAGTGAGTTGGTTTCCTTGATCCACTGCCTCCTTCCTCTGGTGCTGGGAGATGCAGGCTTGTGTGGTCACACTTGGTTTTGCACTCGATGCTCTTGCCCACAGAGTCCTGTCTCCAGCCCCGCGGCCCTAACTTCTGTCCTCCTGCTTACTGGTCTACCTCTCCACTGCTCTTGGCAGCTGTAAAAGTAACACGTTTATTGTTGGGAATGGAGAAAGCATACCCCAGAGCACTCCCAAGGGTGACCGCCACTTCTGCTCTACATGCTGGACACACTCACAGCTTTAACTCGGGTTATAGTCTTCTCTTCTATTTTACCTTATTGCAGTCATAATAGTAAGATACCCCTCTCTTAGAGAAAGGGGTCCATTATCATTTTTACCATAGTATAGTTTGATCTCTGTACCATGACATATATCATGATACAGCAGATCTTTGGAGTTTTGTCATCTTGCTTTATTGGAAATGCGTATTTCTTAATCATTTACCTTCTCTCCTTTCCACAGCCCTTGGTAACCACTTTTCTACCCTTTGGGTCTGAGAACGTGACTAATTTATACACTGAATAACTGAGCCTGGGTGGCAGTTGTCAACCTGTGATAGGCCTGTTTCACATCCTGTCCTGTCCCCAGCACTAAGCGCTGCAGGGGGGGCGGTTCTAGTATGCTCTGCTCTTTTCCCTTTCTACACTGTACTGAAGTTAACACTGAATTCTGTTACCTCTTCTAAGGCTTTTACTATGTTGCTTTTTGTTCTGGAGAGTCTGCCTGTGCTTCCAGGCCGACTTGAGGTCCTTTTGACCTCTTTGAGGTCCAGAGCTCTGCAGTTATAGGTCTAGTTTTCAAGTACCCAGATGGGGGCTCGCTGGATGGGAATGTGGTTTTCGCTGTCATCCTACTCAGCTTATATTCTCCCAGCCTTTCATGTGTGTGCCTACCTTATTTCCTTGAGTCAGGGTCTTTCATTATCCCAGCCTTTCAGGTGTGTGCCTACCTTATTTCCTTGAGTCAGGCTCTTTCATTAAACCGGAAGCTCCCCTTTTCAACTAGGCTAGTTTGACAGTGAGTTATTAGGATCCCCTGTCTCTGAGGCTTGAGTTACATAGACTTGCCAACTTCCTATGTGAGTGCCGGGGATTTGAACTCAGGTGTTCACACTTGTACAGCAGACACTCTTACCTACTTAGCCACCTCCCTGGCCCTTCTTCTAGTCTCTTTTACTTTGCAGATTTGAAATTGTTTAGTAGGTTTTTTTTTTAACTTATTTCAATGTTTCAAAAATCACTAGTACCTTTTTTGAGAAATACATTTATTAATGATTACAGATTATTACGATTCATTTAGCAGTTTCTTACTTTTGGTAAATATTTGGATTGCTTATGACTCATACAATTTAGACAAACTCAGATGTGGAAAACAGGCTAGAGAACAGGAATTCTTCTTTCACTGGCATGAAACCGTATTGTAGTTTCATAACTACGACGTGTTTCAAATACCTAGTGCTGTGCACACCGTGAATCTGTTGCAGCTGAGTGAAGCAGTGAATGACTGATGAATGAATGAAGTGAAGCATGACAATCCTGGCATCCAACAGGGCGCTGACACATGGTCATCCAACAGGTGTTCCTGGGATGAATGAGTGGACTCTGAAGAATGCATTAAAACATACTTAGCCATAGATATGCCAGGAGGCGGCTCCTAAAACATGACTTACTTCTTCCCGGTGCAAGAAGCCAAGCTCTACTGCCTACAAATACTTCACAAAGTGAGGGCTAACATGGTAATTTGCTCTCAGTAAGGATTCAGAAAATTAATTCTCCCATTTCTTAAAGACCTGTTCTGTGCAATAATTAAAGAAAAAAACCCTCTGCCGTAGCAATGATCTGTAATTACTAATGAAAACAGGTGTCTCGGATGCCTTTTCAAATTGAGACATGAATGGTTCATTATCGTCACAGGAAACTACCCATATCCAATTTTCAATGAGATGCCGAGATCAGGCATGAGGTGGAGGATGGTTGGGGAGCACAGAGGGAGCACAGCTCATTAGAGGGAGCCTGGCAGAGGGCACACTTGACAAGCACCCATGTAAGAAGCAGGGAGTAGCGTGCGAAGGCAGCATACAGTGTACGGGTGGAGGAAAATGTGCAGCAGGGCAGTGTGGAAACCCTCCCTCACCGCACACTCCTCTCACGGAACAAGAGTAACTCAAGCGGCTGTCTCCATCTCTCTGCTGAGCAACTGAGACAAAATAAAGTCATTAGCTTTAGACCTCTGCGCATGTCATCCAGGGTGGTTGTGGGACAGCAAGTGATAGGCTGGATAGAAAAGGGATTCTCAGTGCCCAGCTTGTGCCTATAGGTCAAGGTTAATGATGCCCTTTTCCAGCCTGTCAATCATTTTTCCTTCACAGCTCTTCTCCCTTCTTAACATTCATGAACTTGCAGCGATAGAGCTATGAGTCTAAGCGCTAGAGAAATCCACTCTCCGCTGGTCCCTCTCTATGTGTCTTGTCCTAGTGCATGCTGGGAGGTCTTACAAGTCAGGGCATGAAGCTGAAAGGCAGCAGGAGGACTTTCAGAGGCACAGCAGCATGGTTGGTTTAGAATGCAGTACTCCAGTGTTTGGGGAGTGGCCATGTTTGGAGAGGGTTACACCTCTTGCTTCTTAGTGATCAGATACAGTGAGATGCAGTCAGTGACTTCTGGAGCCCTGTGTTCTCTAGTGACACCATGGTATGCTTTAGAGGAGCAACTGTGGGTCTCAATTCACTAGCAAAGGTGCAGCTTGTCACTGGATGGTGATTTCCACAGAATGCAAGCTCCTGAATCTGTTCTAGTTAAAATTATGCCTACTGGCTTGGTGGGGTATTAATAGTTCTTAGATCGAGAAGAAGTTCTGTGGTCAGATGGGTTTAGAAGAGTCTGGGGTCTCCATGACTTTCACTTACTTCAGCTGTCCAGGGAAGAGAGAGAAAATGTATGATCTTCTCAAATGTTGTCATGCAAGGGGCATGCTTTCTTCTTTCCTTCCTTCCTTCCTTCCTTCCTTCCTTCCTTTCTTTCTTTCTTTTTCTTTCTTTCTCTCTCTCCTCTCTTCATGCACCTATTCATTAAATGAATTATGGTATATGTGTTTATATTTGTTTGTGTGCTGTATGTATATGTATGTCCCTGTGCATATGCACATGTGTCCAAGGCTTTGTGCACATGGATGGAGGCCAAAAGTCAGTATCAAGCACTTCATTTGGTTACTTTTATCTTTAGATTTTGAGTCAGAGCCTCTGACTAAACCTGGAGCATGGCTTTGGCTAGACTGGCTGCCAAGTGAGTGTTAGGGATCAGCCTATCGCTGTCTCCTGAACACTGAGTAACAGGTCTATACTGACACACCTGACTTTTTAAGAGGGTGTTGGGGATTTGAACCCAGGTCCTCTTGCTTGTATGGCAAGCCTTTGCCAACTGAGCCATCTTCCCATCTTGGGGCTAGTTTACAAGCAGTGCCTTATAGTTTTTTCTATTTCATTTCTCCATCAACTTTTGAGTTCTTCTGGGTCCCAGAAGCATGTTAATGGGAGACTAAGGTAAAGGGAAATTTTGACTTTGTCCATTCATTTAGCCACCCTTTTCCCCAATGGATGAGCTTAAAAATTTTTAATTTCCAGAACCTGCATCTAGATTCCATTTTACAATGTGAAATAAAGCACTAGGCAAGCAACTGGGCTTGAATTTCAGAAAAAGAATGACTCAGCTTTTAGTTCAGGCTGCATCACGTTTCTGTCTGCTAGTGGACAACCTGAACAGTGCTGAGCATGTGCACTCTAAGACCTGTCAATTAGGTAACCAATGCCTTTGGCCCATCCTGTGTGTACCAGATATTGGAAACCTCCCCAAGCCAGGTCAATCAGAGAACTCCCTGTGATTCCTATTCAGTGTGGGAGGAAAGGCTTCACTTTTTGTGTCACAAAGCTAGAAAGGACAGGAACAACAGTCTTTCCTTTCACTTGGGTAGAGACTGTGTGGAAAATGAAGACGTGCCCCTTCTGAAAACTAAAGACAGGTAGAGACAGAACACTTATAACCTGAACGGTGTCCCTGGATCCGCCCCGAATGAACACAGCCCTATATTTAACTTGCCAGAGCCAGCACACAGTTAGTTACCTGTCCTTTGCAGTCCCCACCCACTTGAATAATTCAGTCACAATCAATAATCGAAGCATATTTGGCACTCATTCGTTGCCAGTGTCTCACTGTCACTTGAGACATAGTATCTATTCTGTTGTAACCCGCCATTGGAGCCTGGCCTTATTTTTCCCCCTCCACTTATTTTGCTAAAGAACTTCCTTCCTTGTATCCATTGTGGTTCTTAACCACGCCCTAGAACGATCCATCCGAGCTACATCCTGTTTTGTTCACCCGTGACTGCACTGTGGTCTTCCCAGGCTTTGTTGTTCACCCCATAAAAAAGGAGTCCCGAGTAAAGCCTGGTTGGCATTCACTGATTATTGAGTGACCTGTGTGTGTCTGTGTGTGTTTCTTTTTCAATCTCCCAGATCTCTGTCCAAGGCTCGGTGACAGTGGCAGCGTGGGTGTCGTCATATTCCAAGGCTTATGCATTAGTTTTGCCCTGGCCCTGAAGGTTGCTCTTGACATGGCCTTGAGCTTCCCTTACAATGAACTCACAAGGCCAGTCCTTTCTCTGGGGTCCTTTCCTCCAACCTCAAGAACCCTGCACCGTGACATGGCGTGTTGCTGGACTGCTGGCATTTGAGTTTAAACAGTATCCGGAAGACTCCCTACACTTGAGCACAAACACACGAGAAGTGGATTTGTTGTGCCCCCCTCCTACCGTCCTACCCAGAAGCTGTCGGTGTATGAAGGGGAGGCTCTTGCTCAGGGTGCTTTCTCTTCTGGAAGGCTTAGCACTGTGGAAACTATTTGACCATAGCATGAGAACCGAGTCATGGGGTGCGGTATCTCTCTTCTGTGGTGTGGACAGGATTCTCAGTCTTCCCAGCTTAAGGCCCTGCACATTTTATAAGCATAGTGGCTGGTAGAGAAGGCCACTGACTCCATTCCAGATGCTCCCTTTGACTTCAGTGACTGTAGTTCTTGCTGTGCAAACGTGAAGACACGGGTTTAGTCCTACAGACCCCAAGTAACAAAAAGCAGGTCTTGAGTGGATGTCAGTGTTGGGGAGTGCATAGACATACCTAGAAAGTTCTAGATGAATGGGAGACCCTGCTTCAAAAATCAAAGTAAACCACATTGAGTTATAAGACACATGTGCGGACATAGCAACATCACACACAAGCACACACATATAAAAGCACACACAATGAAAGCAAAGGCATTCATTAGGAATTTGTGTCTGTGGAAGACTCACTTAAAACTGGGGTTTTCTCTATGCGTTCGTGTATGTGTGTGTGCGCATGCGTGTGTGTGCCTGTGTGTGCGCGCACGCATGTGTATGTGATGTTGCTATGTGTGTGTGTGTGTGTTTGATAGAGAGGGGGTGTAGCGGAGGGTGTTTAATTTAGAAAGATACAGCAAGGAGAAATAACATAAAAGCCAAGCTTTCGTGTTTGTTGGAGGTAGATGGCACTGTCCTCTCTCCAGCTTCTTCCCCTCTTCCCATTTCAGAAGAGCCAGATGTGAATTATTGCTGAATTTTACTGTGTGAATCAGTTTTTCACTACCATGGGACTCGGCACAAAGATGTCTAAATTTTGCTTTAAAGGATGCTCTCTTCCTTCCATGGAGTCCCTGGAGATGTTTGCCCCATCTGTGTGTGTTTAAGGGGAGAAACTAAGGTCAGCTAGAATCCATTTCCTGTCCCCTCTGAAAATCAGCTTTTAGATATTAACGGGAATATCTGGACCCATGGTTAAGAAAATGAGCCAGAAAGTCAGCTGCACCCAGTCTCCTGTGGTGATGGATTCAGGAATGGCTGTATGACACACGCTGATCAGTCATAGGAATTCTTAGATCTCTGGTAGAAGCCAGAGGCACTGGGTCTTTGCTGTGCTTGTGTAGGCAGTCTGTCGCTATGGGGGACGCCGCCCTGCTGACATCGTGCTAGACGCACAGAGAAGTGGAATTTCAATATGGCAAACCCAGTGACACCTGGACTTTCCTGTTGCATGAGGTGATAACGTCTCTCTTGTTTACCTTAAAGCCAACCTGCTTTTATGTTTTCACAACTTAGAGTGTATGAAGTCCCGACTGATACACAGATTTCTACTTTCTCCCCTCATAACCTCCCCCCTTTCTTGTGAGAACCACTACTTAAAATCTCAAGTCAGTCACTGATTGGTTGATTTTAAGTGATGGCCCATCTGCCTCTTGCCCTTCTGGGAGAAGCTCCCACCTGTTGTGTAATCCAGCTCGTCAGCACTTACCAAACACTCACTGTGTTCTGAGCACAGCCAGATGTTCTAAGATGGCCCAATAATAACGAAGATTTAGTTGCAAGGTGCTTGTAATAGACTGAAATAAAAGAAGGCTTAAGACGCTCATGCCTTTTCTGCTTCACATTTGCTGTGTGATCTTGGTGAATTACCACGTGTCTTTGGGGTGTTTCTTCCTCCCTGCAGTACGATAGCAGTGGTTGACAACCCTCCCCTGCACTAAGGTTGTACATCTCAGGCTACAGATAATGAAAACAGATCTGCTGCTGAGTCGACTCAAACTACAACCCCAGGCTCGTTTCTGCATCCAACATCTGTTTAGCATCTACTGTGGTCTACTTGACAGACACAGCAGTGGACAGAACAGAGGAACACTTTTGGAGATGACATTTGGGGTAGAATTATAACTGATAATGCCATTCTCATTGTTCCCAGGTCTCCTATTAGAAAAATTACTGATTTATTTGTGTGCCTGAGACCAATACAAATAATCTCATGGTTTTTTACAGACACATTCTGTTGCAGTGACTTTTTTGGGTTTTTTTTTTTTTTTTTTTTTTTTTTTTTTTGCTGTACTGCTTTAGACTTTCAGCAAGTTGCAGATGTGCACTTACCAAGAGCTATCTCAGATCTGCAAATGCACGCACACACACACACACACACACACACACACACACACACACACACACACAAAGTTAATCCTAAAATGCTTAGGCTAACTCAGTGACTGGGCACTTCTAAATCTCCCCATGCTATCCAGGCCCAGTTGGGAAAATGGCCAGTGACTATTCCCACGAATCCTCACTCAACTGGTGGGCTTTATCTCCTCTGCTACTGTATCCTCTTCTTTTTTCAGTTTTCAAGATTCTCCCAGTGTCCTCCTGCACATCTCTTAAGTGTCCCGCCCCATGCTCAGCCATTGGTTATTGGCATCTTTATTGATAGATCAATAACCAATTGGGGACAAGTACCTTCAGAGTCAGTACACACAGATTCCCAAATAAATCAAAGTTTCGGTACTGCTCCTCTATGCACTGGAAACAGTCTGTAAAGGCTCCCACTGAGCCTGAGCCATCTGCAGCCCACCTGCATGCTTCAATTTTGGTGCTTTAAGTGGGCACTGAGAAGGCTAGGCTGACTCCAGGACAGGCTTCAAACTGGCAGGTCATGAGATAAGGCCTAAATCTCTGTTTCCAAGAACTGGGCAAGTCCAGGCAAGACCAGGCCCCGGAAGCTGCCCTGCCTGAGGCAAAGCCAATGGATCAGCAGCAGAGACATCTTCAGCTCTTTCCTCAGCAACAATTCCCACACCTTCCCAGCAGCAGTTTCCAGGCCTATGCCCCAGGAATGGGGGCCCATAGAGATGGAGGATGGGGTAAGGTAAGGTCACCTGTCCCTGAATCACCTAATGAGCTTTGAATCAGGCCTGCAGGCTCACCTGGTTGTCTCTCTGTTCTGGTAATGGGAGACCCTACCAGGCTGGACTTGTGCAGAGTAAAAAAACTCACTGCGTTTAGATACTGTTTGAGTCTGGGGTATCTTTGGGGAATCGCACATCTTTACAGTGTCTGAGTTTTGAATGTAGATGTAGGTGCTCTCAGATGGAATTGTTGGTGCCCCGGGGCTGCCTTTGCAGGCAGTTGTGAACTGCTAAACCAGCTTGGTGGGAAGTGAACCTGGGTCACTGCAGAGCCATCTCTCCAGTCACTCGGAGAAGCAGAATCTTGTGCTGGAACTTCAGGATGAGTATTGGCTATCCAGGTTGTATGCTAGTGTCCTTAGCCATGGTCCATAGCCTTCCAGTCATGCAGATTAAATAAAAAAAGTCTTTAAACAGAAACATAAGATCTAATGTGAGAGTTGATCGGCTGACAAAAATCTTGTGGACGGAGGCCGAAGAGAACTGTTTAGGGTTTAGCTTTATTTTGCTGTAAACAGTGATTTAGGATTTGTTGCCTGAGATCCTTTATTGAGCATGGCAGGAAATGGGCACCCACTGTATCAGATGTGGCCAGAGAGACACAAGGAAATGAGGCAGAAGAGACAGGTGGTCTGCACTTAAACGCACATGTGAAACAAGCAGCTTCCAACTTGAGCAAAAGGTGAGGAAGAAGACCCTGAAGCGGGGGCGTGGTGTTTGCTTCTGAGGCTCTCTCAGCTGGTGTGAACCCAGGGATGTGAGCAAGTGGTAAGCATAGAGGTCCCAAGGCTGCAGAAGCAGCTTCGGGGACAGGGTTCCCCCACCCCCACCCTCCACTCTGTCACCGGGATCTGGAACTCACTGAGTCGGCCAGTCTGGCCACCACCAGGGATCTTCTGTCTCTACCTCCCCACCCCTGGGATTACAAGTGTGAGGACTGAACTCTGGTCCTTAGGTTTGCACAGCAAGCATTTTACTGAGGGAGCCATCTTCCACCCAGGCAAGCCCTAGTGGGGCTCCCCTACTTGTGACTGGAGGGGGCAAGCCAGGGCACCAATGAAAAGAGACCACTCTGAGAACAAGGAGGAGGATTGGTGATGGAGCTGCTGCCATTTCCCACGGGCTCCAGCTGATAGTGCATTCTGAAAGACAGCCTTGCACAGCTGCCAGTAGCTTCCTCCCTCAGCAGAGGTTTCTGGGAGTTTGGAAGGCTCTCTGTTATTGCAATGTCCTTGAACTTAAGTAGTAAATTATCCTCCAAGTTCCACTAGTGCACCTTGCCTGGTTCTGTCCTCCAGTGTCCCATGGCCTGCTTCTTCTAAGCAGTGGCTATAAATAACAGAAAACTCCGCTCTCATCAGGGCACCAGTGGCTGGAGTCTTCTCTGGACACGTTTATATCCAGCCCCTCCTCATTAATCTTAGAATGAGCCTGCTTTATCAGGGGTGTCTTCTAGTCATCATTTAACTGGGGCCCTCAATATTCTGTTCATCATTAGGGTAGGCCCTCCTTAGTGGTCTCAGAGGAACTCTGATTTAGATGAAATTCCAGCTAAACATCTTTCCAGGAAAATCTATCACACTGACATATGGGAATGTATTTTTGACTTATTATCTGAATTCATCTTCATGGATGAATTACAGGCACCGATGGCCCCGTGGCGCCGAGCTTAAGACGTTTGTACTCTAGTTTCACTAACACCTTCTAGATATGGGAGAGGGAGGGTGAAGGATCTGTGGAGGGCACATGTTCACTTATTGATTATTGATATTGATTGACCACTAAGGACTGAGTACCAAGTGATACACTCCCAAGACAAAGGGTCACTTACTGGAAAAGTGGGGTAATAAAGTAGATGTGATATGTACAATGGAACCTGACTCATCGGGGATGAATCTGTCCTCTTAGTTCTTCTGACTAATGAAGATATGAGAACGAGGAGTTGGTTTGCTTATCACTGAGCTAACAGACAGAAACCAGGTAAATTTGGTTTGCAAATTCCAACTCTTCAAGATTTTTGGTCCACTCTGGGTCCTAGAGATTGATGATAGCTTTCTCATAAATACAAAAGAGGGTGGGATTCCCTCCACCTAAGTGGTATCTGGGACCTGTGAGACGTTGGACCAGTGTGCAGCCTTACCATGCTTTCTTGAGACTTTCCACATCCCACTCCTACCTCAGGCAGGTTATCTGTCTTATTTTTATTTCCTGTTGCTGAGGGAGAAAAATTCCAGGTGATAGTCCATCATTGTGAGGAAGGTCAAGGCAGTAGAAACTTAAAGCAAAGAACCTGTCACACCCACAGTTAAGAGCAAAGAGCAATGGATTGGTGCATGCATACTGCTCTGGGTCTCACTCAAGTTTTGGTTCTAGTAAATTAGAGGCTTTTTATAAGACTGGCCAGAACAAAACCAGAGAGAGTTCTCTAGAAAAAGGATTATAAAGGCAAAACCCACAAAATTACAGATTCTTTTTCACTCAGGATCCTCTGCTCTGGAAACAGCACCACCCAAGGTGAGCAGGTCTTTGCAGTCCCTGACAGATGCTCTGTTCCTGGGAGATTGTAGATTGTGTCCTGGGGACAATTAAAACTATCTGCCACCGCATGTTATCCATAGATGTCTCTGGTATTTGAAGACTCCTGCTATACACACTAATATATTCTCACTCACGCTCAGTGTTTCTCTCAGCACTGTAGTGATTTTAGGCAAGTCCTCCACCACTGAGCCCTTTCTGTAATTTTAATTTTGATCTTAATGAAATGTCTTAAAGATATTTTAAGGTGTTCTTTTTGCCCAGGCTGACCTTGAACTTTCAATCCTGCCTCAGCCTTCCAAAGAGCTTGTAGTCCCTGTGCACAGTTCTCTTGTTTTTTTGAATCAGACTTTTTGTTCATTTGAGGTTGTTCGTTCTCAGCCAACACTTCCATTACTTATTTTTCTGTTGTCCTGACACATACATGATAAAATCAGGCAAATGAAGAAAGGGTTTGTTCTGACCACAGCTCAATAATCCAGTCCAGAGATGGAGAACAGGACAGCGAGAGCTTGAGTGCTGTGACCTGTGTGGCTAAGAGACTGACCTTCCAGGGTGGAAGGGGAAAGAGAGATGACAGACAGGGATTGGTGAGCTGTTTGCTGTGATGGAAACGTGCTGGGAGCAGCTTGGAAACTCAATGCATTTGCTTATGTATGAGTCAAGGAGGCTTATTATATGCAGCTGAACAAGGAGGCAGGATTGTTTTATATAGCTGGATGAGGAGCTTAATTTTGGAAGAGGTTCTTTGTAGAGGGGGCACTCTGTAAACATCCCAGAGGATGGAGCTGTAGGTGGCATTTTCTACACACACTGACACCATCTACACATGGGCCATGGGAAGAGGTTGCTATTCTCATCTGTCTGAGTCATGGGGTCCTTGACATGACCATGCTGATGTCAGCAGCATTTACTTAAGACTTCACCTGCTCTCTGCAGTGAGGATGTTGGTCACATCACATCCACAGTTAGGAAGAACAGAGGTAGTAGCTGATGCTTAGCCTGTCTTTTATCCAGTCCAGGATTACAGGGCATAGCACAGTTCTGCTAACCCATTAGGATGAGTCTTCCTACCTCAGCCCAATCTAGAAAACCTCCCAGACACATATCTGGAATATCTCCTAAATGACCTTAGAGTCTGTCAACTTGGCAACAGTAACCTCAAACAACCCTATGTGCCCTTTGTTGTTTGTTTATAGGACCTCCAAAACTTCTATTTCTCTTCCATCAATATTTCAAGGAAGACAATCCCATCATCAAAGACAGTCTGTCCTGGAGAGACAGTACTAATATTCTTAAACCCGGACCAAGGGCTAGGCTCACAATACAAATGCAACTTTTATACAGGTAGAATATTCTAGGGATAATAATAACAACTTGTCAAGTGATTCTTAAAGTCAAGAGGATGATGGCATTAAAATTTTATTACCTGCTCATTTCATCCTTATCCCAACCCAGAGGGATTTTTATTTGCCCAAATGCTGGCCTGGGCCATGTAGCAAGAAACTATCTCAACAAACAAACAAACAAACAAACAAACAAACAATGTGCCGTGTATAATCTGCTGGTACAAGGCTGAAGTTCTTGCTCACTTGCGGTAGCTTACTTGGCATATTACCCATTACTATGTGGAGGAATTGAGGAAGGAGGGAAGGAAAAGAGAGATACAAATTGTTTGAGAATCATGCATATACTCTATATGATACATACATATACACCCATACTCTAGGAAGCCACTGTAATTCACTGAGCTAATTGATATGATTTGATCAATAAGATAAGACATTCCTCTGCTAGAGTGGAAAGACAAAAACACACAGCTACAATCTTCAGGAGCCATTTTGGCTCATCAGGATGGGTCATAGACAAGAGGAAGTGTCTGCGGTGAGCATGCTCCTCTTTCCTCATTCTTTCCTCAAGTCCTAGGCTATTTTGTTCTTTATTCATATTCCTAGGTAATATGAATTTGATACCAGAAACTGGATATCTGAACTTACTAGAGAATCCAACTCAAGTTACTTTTAGCCACAGAGGCGATTCACAGACTCTCTCCTATTTGGGCTGGGGAATGTCGAAACCAACCCATGGTGAGAAGAAATACCACAGGCAAAACCACAGCCATGTCCCATCATCTACCACACACAAGGCAAGGACAGTTGTGCTCATTACGAGAAATTCATCTTGCTGCCCTCAATTGTAAGAGTCTCAGCCTGCATAACTCTAGCTTAGGAATAGAACTAAATTTGAGAGATTCAAAGTTTGAGGCACAGTTTCCATTGACTGTGTTTCAGTTCTACATTGAAAAGTTTCAAGGAAATAAGTCAAGCCATTTGAAGCTGTGAATCATTCATTCCATACCGAGTACAGGCGCATCTCCCCCGAGAAGGTCTGGCTACTTCAAGTGGGACTGGGTGATTCACAGAGGTATTTTTCATGTCCTCTCTCTTCCTTCTTTTTGTCTTATGCATGCTATGGCCCATCCTTGGGAGTCAACATGGCTGCTCAGAGTTGTAGCTTTGTGCTTTCTTGTCCCTAGGTTATCTGTAAAATGAAAGAGATCTTTCCCCTCTAGCAGAGGAAACGTCTTATCTTCTTGGTCAAATCATACCAGTTGACTAAATGAGTCACAGTGGATTTCAAGAGTATGGACATTTGTTTGAGCCAGTTGGAGTCCATCCTAGAGATGTAGGCAAGACTGTGGAGGCTACAAGGCTGTGGGCAATACTCTGCTCAAACTGAGTTTAATCACTCAGAAGAAGGGGGTAAAGCCAACTGCATTTCTTTTTCTTACTTCTTCCTTTTAAGCCTTTGACTTTCCCTAGAATAGAGTGTCTTCCCCTAGAATACTTAAAGTTTTGGTCTTGTACCATTTTAAAGGACCTGGAACATATTAGATTTTAACAGAACTTACTTTTAATTCTTAATAGTTGAGGCTCGTTTATTTTATATCACAAAGAGATGAAGGTCAGCATCTACATTGAATTTTTCCTCACTATCCCTGTAATAACGGAAAATGTGCTCAGCTGTAAGAAAGTTAATCGGCAGTAACTAAGGGTGACAGTTTGGTGGTGATTCACAAGGTGGTTAATTCTCAACCAGAGGGGCATGAGAGCATATTTGAGTTCAAATCCAGTTGCAGCATTTCACGGGCATACACACTAGCAGAAGATGGTGGAGGTGGAGGTATTACTGAACCTGAGACCGATAGTCTGCTCTTCCAGAGATTGCTGTTTGAATGTGAAAAGTCTCCCTTAGGCTCATAGATTTGAACCCTTGGGCCCTGGATGGTGGTGGTGCTGCTTGGGAAGGTTGTGGAACATTTGCTCCATGGAGTAGGTTACTACTGATGGCATGCTTTGAGAACTTATAGTCTGCTCCCGTCTCCTATTCACCCTGCTACCTGACCATGAGTCTAATATGACCTAAGAGCCTCCTGCCCCCGTGGGCATGCCTGTGCCCCATGCCTTCTCTACCATGCTTGGCTGTATTGTCTCTTGTAACTGGTAACACACCTCAGTTTCCATCTTGGAAGAGAAGGTGTTAAAGGAGCTGCTGGGAAGAACAGTGCTGAAATACATCATGCACTGATAGAGTAAGTTCAGGCATGTGTAGTAAGTACAGTGAGTCATGAGCAGGGGTGACTTTGTCTCCCAAGGACCATCTGGCACTATCTAGAGACACCCTTGATTGACACACCTGACAGGTGTGCAGTTGTCCATCATCTGGTGTGTAAGGGTTAGTAAACTGATATCTCATAAGTATAGGCCAGCTCCCCAACAAAAGATCATTTGAACCCAGAGCACCAATAATGCTGTGGTTGAGAACTGAGGTATTCAGTAACCTCAACATGGCTGTCTTTTGATTCTTTGTGGACATTTATTTCCTGTGGTGAGTTGTTATCATGGGACAAAGGCCAACTGGCAGAAGAGAAGAGGGCCAGGTGGGCCTTGTGAAGTGGGCTTGGTTACACTCACACAAGACAGACTGCAAAAAACCACAAGGCTTAAAAATAACTTGTTATTTTAGAACACTCTGGCCTTTCCACCCTGAGTCTGTCTTTCCAAAGCTGAGCTAGATTCAAGTACGAGCCCATCAATCACAGCCCCAACCGACTTATCTCTGATCTTATCCTCATGCTATCTCTCTGCAAATTGGCAGTGATAATAGGTTTATCTGTTTTGCAAAAGATGAGATGAAGGCAGCCAAGAGCACGTGATGCAGTGTCAGGGACCTGAAACTATGTGGAAGTATTGAGGACTCCAGCTCGGTGGCTGTTAGCACTTGTGTGTCATTGTGTCACCCTCACTGAGACCTGAGCATACATAGGAAGATGTCCTCAACCCCAAAGTCAAAGGGGTCCCAAATATAAGGACCGCTTCAATATCGATGCAGTTTTATTCTGAGCATCATGTTTTCCTCACTCCACTCCCTCCACTACAGCTGATCTCTGGGTTCATAGTGGAAATGCAGAGTGGAGCTAAGCAGAGCCACAGTCTGTGTGCTTCATGGCATGCTAACATGGGAGTGACATGAAACCCCCTTAGTGTGTGCATTAATGTCTGGATGTCTTGTGTGGGAGGGTGAGTGCTGTGTGAGTGTTTCTAATTTCCTATGCACACGAGTGTATGTCCATTCATCCACGCACAGTTGCGTTTGAAACACTGTGGTGTGTATTTGGGCTGTCCCATGTCCTTTCGTGTGTGTGCATCTAAGGATGCACACATCAAGCTGCTTGCTTATCACTTGTTACGCATGCGTGAGTGATGTGGATACAGACGGTTTCCTGTTTGAGCATGTGTGTTTGTGAGTCTGTGAGGTCATAGGTGAGCTGATGTGCTTATGTGTGATTACGACTGTGCTCAGAGTGTAAGGATCCTTGTGCACACTCTTCTCAGTGTGCATGAATATAATATCTGTGCGTTTGCTGAAGACAGGAACTTGGTGCTTTTGTGTTTTTAATGATGAATAGGCTTTAGTGCTCACCTGCTATACTGTGTCTGTAGGGGCACACGTGTACATATGTGCATGCGTGTATCTGTGCACCAGGGACGAGGAACAGGGTTTCAGAGGATGTTTGCCTTTGAGCCATTACTCCTTAGGCCAAATGTGTCCTCCCTACCCAGGTCATGTTGGAAAAAGCACAAGGAAGAAGACCGTGTGAATCCCAAGAGAAGCAGACCTCTCAGACCTCCCCAGTGAATTTGCCCCTCCTCGGTGTTGCACACGGAACACTTACTGCTATCTTTAGAATGACGGTTTTCTGTGAAGTGGGAAGGAAGCTATTTTCAAGTGCTCCCTTCTCAGAAAGGCCCAGAGTCACGGAAGCCAGATTCTTACAGGATCTTGCCTTGTTTACATTCAGGAAAACCAAATACCCTAAAGATTGTGCTGGAAATCACTAGCTTAACGGTGTGTTTGCTGATCCATGTAGAAGGCTTGCCACGGGACGGACGTGAAATAATGCTGAGCCGGGCGTCTTGCTGGAGCAGGTAACTTGGTGCATTTTAACTGTGTGTTCAGGAAGATCTAGTTGTAGATGCTTGGGATGGGCAAAGACATCTGCCACCTAGCTTAAAGTTTACATTGCACAGAGGTGAAAACTGAAGGCTGGAAATCTTCTGACGGCTGGAGATAAACTGTGGATGAGGTGGGTGAGGTTGCCATGGAGCTAAACAGTTATGGAGGAAGTGTGAATGCCTGGCCTCCCCACTCCGGTCCAGCTATGGCTGACTTCTTTCTGTTGCCCCAGCCCCTCTCACTGGGGATCTGCACGTGCCGCTCTCTCCTCCTGCACGGGTCTAGCTCTTCCTGTGATTCATTTTTCCCTCATCACTTTCATTCCATGTCAACCCTTCCAAGATTTTATACGCCATCTTTTTATTCACCATCCAAATCATTTCTCACCCCACAGTCTTTTCCTGGGAGACCAGCCCGTTTTAATGCCCTTTACCTGAGATGATTAATTTCATGCCAACTGGAAGCCACTAAAGCATTGTTTCTCCATGTGTTTGTGAACTTTTTCCAGAAGAGATTAGACTTTAAGTCAGTAGACAGGGTAAAGAGCTCTTTTCACCCACATGGGTTCACAGAGGACAGTCCACTGAGAACGTGACTAGAACAGGTAGGTAATTTGTCTTGTCCTATGTTGTTTCACACATGTCATGTCAGGATTGACACAGTAACATGCCTGTATGTATGTGATTTGTTACATACATGCATTCTTCATTTTCTTGAGATGCGGCTTTGATCATTTCCATCCTTCGATGGCAGGATAGGTCTTCAGCTCTGCATTGTGGTGTAGGTACAAAAGTCAGAGTACAAAGAAATGGGTCAGAGCTTCAAATCTGCAGGTCTCTAGCCCCTGGAATAATGGCTACAGCAACACGAATACTCTGGTAAAGCGGGGGGGGGGGTGTGGTGTGTATAGATGGTGATGTCACTTCCTGTGGATTGTTGTTCTCCATGTGCATTGTCTTGGACAAAATATTTATCCTCTTCGACTGTTTTCTCAGTGACAGAGCTGAGGAAGACATCACTTACATTGCAGAATCTTTGTGAAGAGGAAAGGGAGATGTAGGCACATAGCTTGTAGCTTAAGGTTCAGTATTGGCTAGGTCTCTTACTACGTGTCACTAATGCTGTGATGACAAAGTCAGGAGGAGGATGTGATGGTGATGATGATGATGATGATGGTGATGATGATGATGGTGATGATGGCGATGATGATGGTGATGAGATGATGATGGTGGTGATGGTGGTGATGATGGTGGTGATGATGATGATGGTGATGATGATGGTGATGGTGATGGTGATGATGACGATGGTGATGATGACGATAATGATAATGATGATGATATTGATGATGTGCTGCTGCTGCTTCGGTTTCTGCTACCGACTATATCAGAAAGTGCTAATTTGCTGACAGTATCAGTCTTCTAACATGAAGAGCATCAAAGTCACATCGAAAAATATGGCAGCCAGGAGAGGCTGAGACAGAGTGATTTCTGAGAGTTTAAGACCAGCCCAGACTAGCAAGACAGTCTCAAAACAAGCAAGCAAACGCTTATGTCTGCCCTAAACTTATTCCTTTTGCGTACTGGCGGGTAGAAGTCTCAGCTAGGACATCAGCGTTCTGGTCAGAATTGTGTCAGCCCCTTTGATGTGCAGCACACTTGAAAAGTTCTGGAGATGGAGACAGTGAAGGGACTGTGGTCACGGTGCTTGTCGGAGAGGGGGCTCTATTGTGCAAAGCCCGGCTCCGCACTGGCAGGCTGCGTGTTGTCTTAGGCTTTTATTGTTGTGAAGAGACAATAGAGCCACAGAAACTCTTATAAACGTCACCATTTAACTGACGCCGGCTTACAGGTCAGAAGGTTAGTCTGTCATCATCAGGGCAAGAAGCATGGTGGCATCCAGGCAGGCATGATGCTGGAGCTGCTAAGAGTTATGCAACTTGATCCTGGGGCAGCAGAAGTGACCGTGTGGCACTCTGGGCACAGCTCAAACTTATGAGACCCCAAACCTGCCCCCACAGTAACAAACTGCCTTCAACAAGGCCACAGCTGATAAAGCAGTGCCACTGCCTATGGGCCAAGCATTCAAGCACTTGAAGGCATGGGGCCCATTCCTGTTCAAACCAGCACAGGTGGTTTGAGTCGCCTTTTCTACTTTGCTGAACCTCGGTTTACTCAACAGGAAAATGGGCATCAGAAAGAAGCTACACTTGAGTCACTCACTTATCTGCCGCATGCCTTTCATGACAGCTCCCCACAAAGCAACTGGTAGAGTGTAGGCAATAACTAAACTTAGGCGATGAGCAAACTGGCAAAATGTTGGCAGTTGCTATGCAACAGAAAGATGGTACAGGCAGAAGCATTGTAATTAGACAGCCTGGGCTAAAATTGCCTTAGTGCTGTTGAATTGGTTGTACACACACACACACACACACACACACACACACACACTCACACACTCACGGGGGGATTGCTTTTCTCATTGTATTGTCGTGGTCTGAATATCATGAAAGAAACTTCACGAAGCATCTTTGGTCAGGAGGGCTCATTCTGAGCCTTCAGTTTGAGGTCATACAGTCCATTGCTGCAGGGCAGGCATCTGGCCGGAGTTATTACATACGCACACAGGAAGCAGAGAATCGATAGGAAGTAGGTGGGGGTATAAAACCTGGTCTCCCCTCCCCTATGACTCACTTTTCAGTAAGGTTCCACTTCCTGAAGATTTCAGAACCTCCTGGAACAGCTCTACAGGAGACTAGTGTTTAATCACATGGGCTTATCTGGACCACCTCACATTCTGTGAACCTCTATACTGTACACAGAGTTGAAGAAAGGTCTTAATGCTAAAAGCCTTTGAATTGTCGTCCAGAGCCCTTGTCACACTGAACAGCAACAGGAAGTTTGTTATGCAGGCTTGTCTGAGCAGATGATTTCTACTCCTACCAGGATGCCAGCAACCTACATCAGTCTCAGAACAGGGCTCATGAGCCCCAACGTTCTGCCGAGGTTCCATCTGGGCATCGGCTACTTTCTCAGTGCTTTCGGACTCTCCTCTCACCAAGTTCACATCCAATGTTTTCCTCCCTCCTTCCCTTCCTCTCTCTCTCTCTCCCTCTCCTTTCCTTCCTCCTCCTTCCCTCCCTCCTCCCTCCCTCCCTCTCTCCCTCCCTCCATTCCTTGCCACACTTGGATGCCTTGTTACTCTGTGAATGGATTTTCTCCCACAGTGATCTCTTCAGTAATTTCTTGTGTAAACTGTGAGTTTCTGTAAGTGAAACTCCACTGTGTGGGGGTGGTTTATAAAAATCCATAATTTGTGATAGCTTTTCCATATTGCTTCTTAGTTCCTCTTCTTGTCCTCATTGGAACTTTTCTCCACAGCACCATTTAGTCTAGAAGGCAAAAACACACAGTGCAGTTGGGAAGGACGCTTCCTACAGATATAGACAACCTTGAAACCCCCTTTTTTGGCCAAAGACAATAACTGTTACTGTAGTTTGTGAAACATATTTTTGACAGTATCTAAGATGTGATTTATGAAATAGTTGTGGTGAGATTTTTTTATTTCAAGAATGTAATAATAACACAATTTTTCTCTTGTGGCCACAAATTTTCCTGCTTCACATTTATGGGAGCGGCAGAGGGGCAAGAATAGATTTTTGCTATATGAGGGCATTGTGTCACCACGCCATCCAAGAGACAAGATCTGTCTTCTGCTCTGATGAGATAGAGATAGAGATAAAGATAGATAGATAGATAGATAGATAGATAGATAGATAGATAGATAGACAGACAGGTTGAGAGACAGAGAGACAGGGAGAGATACAGACAGAGACAGACAGAGACAGAGAGACAGGGAGAGAGACACAGAGAGAGGGAGAGAGGTCGTTTTGGGATCTGTATTGTGTGCAGCTTCAGCTGCCCCAGTGAGTGCTCTGTGCTCTTCTTTTTCCCACTGTTTTTCCTGCAGTAAAATTCTAGCAAAGCCACCAGGAAGGATGTGAACCTTTCAACTGAGGGAGGCTGAGGGAGAGGGCTGTGAGACCGAAACCAGCCTGGGCCACACAGATAGTTCCCAGGCAGTCCATTGTAAAGAGTGAGAACCTGTCTGGACAGACAGACAGACAGGCACACACACACACACACACATACACACACACACACACAAACTAACTAGAAAGCAAACAAACAAGCAAATCAAATCGCCCATCAGCATACAGCATTTGGACAATCCCAAACTCAAAGATGTTTGAAATGAACTTCAGAGATTCGGAAGCCTATGTAAATTTCTATTTACAGGGTGTATTCATTGTGTACACCATGATGGATTTCATTTTAACATTTCCATATAGGTACATTGTAGACTTTGTTCTTACCCACACCCAACACTTCTGCTCCCTTCTCCCCTCCCCCGGCCCCCTCCCTCTTCTCAAGGAGTCCCTTTTCTACACCTGGAGAAAGCTCAGAGGTTCTTATTGATTGTTAACCAGACTGGATTAAGAGCTATCACAGATTGGGTTGAGAGCTATCCAGGAGATTAGTGAAGCACCCCCTTGAACATGTCTGAGAGGGTTTTGCAGAGATGATTAGATAATGAAGACCTTGGCCTGGTCAACAGTCTTTACAGCCTGTTAAGAGGTGACTGAACTGTGAGGTATCTGTCATGTAGCTTCCCCTTCAAACGCTGTCACCTGAAGTTATCTGGAAGAAGCTAAGGATCTTTGATCTGTTGCGCAGTGAGATCATCTCTGAATCCTTGACCTTTGTCCTCTAGGCTGATAAGTCATATATTAGGGAATTTACCCTTGTTGTCTTCTCCATCCTGATTCTAATTGGAGCAGGGAAACGTCAGTACCGACAGCTGTCTTAAATCCTCCTGGTGCCTACAAGGAGATAATCAGTCAAATAGGCTCTACTTATGGAAGGAAACCTGGAAGGGAATTATCATCAAACTCCTCAGTGGAGGCAACAGAAAAGGGGATTTCAGTTAAAGTGATAACCACCAATTTGGTTGGCATTCGCTCCATCTCCCCTTTCTTCCTCTGTATGTTCTCCCTGAATGAGGCAGAGCAGAAAACTGGTAAATGAGGGGAAGGCCAGGCAACACTCCAGCCCTGTAACGCTCATCTGCAGCCGCTCCATAGGGTTCTGTGTACGTACCAAATGCACAATGCTCCATACAGTTCTCAGAGTAATCCTACAGGAAAGGGATGAGCCTTCTCCTACCTCTAAAGTGTGTGTGTGTGTGTGTGTGTGTGTGTGTGTGTGTGTGTGTGTGTGTGATCATGTGTAAGGGTGTGTGTGAATCTGTAAGAAAGTATAGAGAACAGAGGTCAACTTCAGATGTCATCTTTAGATGCCATCTACCTTTATAAAAAAAAAAAGATTTATTTATTTTATTCATATGAGTACAACTGTCACTGTCCTCAGACACACCAGAAGAGGGTGCTAGATCCCATTACAGATGTTTATGAGTCAGATGTGTTGTGACTGCTGAGAATTGAACTCAGGACTTCTGGAAGAGCAGTCAGTGCTCTTAACTGCTGAGTCTACCCCGTACCTTCTTTTATAAACTTTTTTTTTTTTTTGGAGAATTTTGTTCAATGAATTTGGATCATATTCAACCCCCCAACTCCTCCGAGAACAATTTCTCATCCCATACACACCCAACTTGGTGTCCTCTTTATTTTCTTGAACCTATCAAGTCCAGTTTGTGCTGCCTGCGTACCCTTAGATACGCAGCCCTCCACTGGGTCAGGAGCTAGCTGCTCTTTGAAAGAATACTGACTCTACCCCAGCATGTATCAATTGCTGATGGTTCCCTGGCCAGGGATGGGGCTTGGAGTTCATTCCCTCTATTCATACTGGGATTTGGTCTGGTTTAGGCTTGGACAGGTCTTGTGTGTGCTGTTTGAGTTCATATGGCTGTTGGCTACATCCAGAAGACACTGTCCACTTCTGATGACTGAGACTTGCTTTCTGGCTTGTAAATTCTTTCTACCCCTTCTACAATGATCTATGACCTGCTGTGGAGAACAGGAAGATTTTACACATGTTTATTATTTGCCATGTAGTGCAAATAGACATTTCCTCTGATGAAGGCTGAGCAATGCATCTCTATGATGAGTCATTAGGAATTGGTTTGACTCCATGTCCATTTAGCAATGTAGCAGTTGTAGGGTCTTCCCTAGGGCCTATGACCTGTCTATCCACTGGTCCATGGCTCAAGAATGGTGCCAGGTATAGACGTGTCTTCTGGCATGGGAGTTAGATCCAGTCAGAGAGTGGTTACTCCCATGATGTCGCCATGCACCAGGGTGCATGTCTTGCCAGGTCAGTCATCATTATGACCTCTCAGGGTTCATAGTTGCCTAAGACTATGACTTATTTCTACACTAGTATTTTTCATAGCACCTTCTGGAACTATGGAAGTTCTCCAGTAGGGCTGAGGCCTCTGGGTCAGTACCAGCCTGATTTCTCCATGTTCTTTACTCAATTACACAATGTCTTCACCAATTATAGCCTTACTGTTGCATTCTGTAGGGCAACCAACAGGATTGACAATAGCCTGTAATGTTTGGGAGCATCTATGGAATCTCAATGGCCAGAAATTTTAAAAGAAGATAGCTCATTCCTGTTACTAGGATTATCTATAAGCCTCTGATACCTAGTAGAGAGAGACATTGTCTCCTCATTATAGGGCTATTTAAATCTCTCTCTCTCTCTCTCTCTCTCTCTCTCTCTCTCTCTTTCTCTCTCAATTCTATTTATTATCTATCACCTATCTATGTATCCATTCATCATTTATCTAGTACCTATCTACCCACAAAGAAGCTTCTACAGTATTAGGTTTCTATATAAGTTTTTGAATGGTTTTTACTGGTATTTATTCTTTCTCTACCCTACCCTCCTATTCCCTACCAAATTCCTCCCCTTTTATTCCCTTTTAACCTGTTATTCTACTCTCTTGAACCATCCCCCCACCTTAAGTTTCCACACTAATTTCTTGACCTTTTGGGGTATTCCAAATGAAACACACGTATTTGAAAATTCAAAGTGAACATCTATTTTTTGTCAAGGTTTGAGACTCTTGAATCTCGTTAGGCTAAGGAACCCCAGAATCTGAGTACGTCCACCTCCCCAGCACTGAGATTACAAATGCACATCACCACATGGTTTGGATATTCTTTTTTAAAACGTGGCCTTTGGGGATCAAAATCAAGTCCTCATCTCGAACAGTGGGAACTTTGATAGCCGCACGGTCTCCTTAGCCTTCTTACTTCTAGTTTAAGAGTAGGCAATTTGGTGTCAGTGTGCATTTCAGCTTACGTGGGTCATACAAGCACTGCTGACTCTTAAACCACATGCCTTCCACTTTTGGGTTAGAGATTTCTCAGAGGCCTTATCCACTTGCATTGGCTTCATTCAGCAGCTGGGGTAACAAGAAAAAGCCACATGAGGAAGCCAGTCAGCGTCCCTCCTGGTCGTCCTCTCTCTTTGTCACTGATCTGGTGCTGGGCTGCTGGGTTTAACTCTCACCTGCCAGCTGTGAGCCCTTAGGGAAATGAGTCTGTCCCTCTGCACCTCATTTTCCCCATCTGGAAGATTGGGATGATTATAACTTTTATCTTACGAGGCCGTTGTGAAGATTAAATAATTTAAATATGTTGAGCGTTTACAACTGTGGCTGGCGCAGAGGAAGTGGCCGACGTTATTTTTGTAGCTGTAGCACTTGTTTGCACCGTGAGTAGCTGTGTGACTAGCAGTGATGATTATGGTGACGAAGGCGCCAATGGGAAGACATAATCATTTGTTTTGCCTTTACTGGGGTGCCAGGGTTGACTGGGACAAGTGATTTAACACGTGTAGTATCGTAATTAACCCTCATCAGCTAGGATACTTTTGGATGCAATGACAGAAATTGCAACTCCAGCTGGTTTAAATGACAGGTCATTTATTATTGCCTGGAACAGGAAACTCAGACTAAGGCAGGTTTCAATACGGGTTGATTGAGGGGATAAATGGTAATCCAAGTACCCGGACTCTTGTGATGCATCCACAGGCCGTTTTTACGTCGTCCAAGGCACCAGAGGCAGAGCTGATAAGCAGAAATGGGTAAGAGATGCCTGGAAGAAGAAACCTAAATGCTCCCAGAAGTCTCGAGCATACAGCAGACCTTGTCTCATTGGCCAGACCAGAACGGCACTGGCCAGAGCGGAGCTGTTTCTGAGACAGTGGACTGAAAGGTATTTCCTCCTCAGTGCCATTCAGGTTAGCCTTGGAGCAGAAGGAAGAGAAACGGGTGAGTGAGAGTCAAGGTCTACCTCATACAGGTGTTGTCCACACATTTTTCACTGAGAAGGAAACTGAGTCTGAAAGTAAGAATGACATCAAAGCCAAAATGGCACTCCAAGCCAACCCTGTCTGGTCACAGAGTACATGTTCTTCTGGGTCACATTGGAGCTGGATGTCTGGAACAGGAGATGTCCCAATTTCACAGAGCATATAGAGATGGTAATCCCAGAGTAGGCATATCATAACAAGCTTAATTAATCTATGTGTGTGTAAGGATGCATATGCACATATGCACATGAACGCCAAGTATAGCTCATAGCTTTGTTTTTCAGGTACAATCCACCATTTCTTTTCTGGGATAGTTTCCCAGTAGCTTCGAATGCTGTGTGGTCTAGATGAACTGGCTGGCGAGCCACAGGGTCGCACAGTCTCTGCTTTCGCAGAACAGGATTGCTATGCGTGCCAGCACAGCCGGCATTTTTATGTCAGTTCTGGGGTTGAACTCATGTTCTTATGTTTGTGGGGTAAGCACTTTACAAAAGGAGCCAGCTCCCAGCCCATGTTATTAGCTTAACCATTAGGCATTTTTATGATGCTTTCATATGTGGCAAGGTAAGCTGAGGTTCATGAAGAAACTTTGGTGGACTGGAGACCACTGACCTAAGAAACCCCAACCTTGAATCCAGGTGTTTCTATTTTCAAAGCCCCAACTTTTTCTATGATCTCCCCACAAAATAGAATGTCCTCACATCCCTTTATTTTTGGGGATCCAGAGGAAAACTGAAAGTTTTAATGAGGATCCTGATGCATTTCAACTCTCTGACCCAGTTTTTTTTTTTTATATTAAATCATTTTTATTTTAGAATGAGGCGCTTTCAAAGCACATGCCCCAGTGAACCGTTTTCTCTTCTGCACCCAGAGTTCTGTGACCTGTTCTGCCCACCTGCCTCCACGGAGCACTTTGAGGATAAAACATCCTAATTGGCTGCTCTGTTGTCCCCTGGGACCCATGGGGTCAGGAGGGTAGAAATGCCCTCTTTGGGTGACAGGGTGGAAGGTCTCCTCCTCTTCTACAACCACAAGCAAGGAGAGAGTGATTCTGATTGCATGAAATGCAGGCCGTACCCAGGCTTGGGTGGCTTGCCCCCAGAAATGGCCTCTGCACTTTCCCATATCACTCCCAAGTCAAACACAGGGATCAGGGTTTTGATGAGTGGGTGACCCCCACGTGCTAGTGTCACAGGCTAGACTAGTGTTAAATTTTCACAGATCCAACCCTTGTGTTCACAGAAGTACAATGCTGTCATGATGCCACAACTACTCTGTGACCTGAAGCTGCCCTACATCTGATCCCAAACCTTGTGTTTTCCCAGTACTTAGTTTTAGATCTGTGGCTGACAGTGTTCTGTCTTCTGAACACCTTTCTCACGCTGCCTACACAGTCATATTAATTTGTGTTATCCAGATTAACACGAGAAAATGGGAGACCATGCTATACATTAGTGAGGTTTTCACAGAGGTCGGGGCCAATGTTGTGTTCGACGGAGACTTTCTCTCCACCTGTCACGGGGACTGATTTATTCTTCATATTCACTGTAGAGTAGTTTCCGTTCTTCTCCTTACCCGAGAATATCTCCAGTTCCATGTGACTCTTGCTGGGCACTGAGGGAGGCTAGCCACGGTGTCTTCCTTTGTTTTCTTTCCCCATCTCTTTCCCCTCTTCCTGCTCAGCTGGTTCTGTTTGCAGGGAAGAGAATGACCAGTCTCACGCTGATCTGTGTCCAGCCCTAGTCTATTGAAGTCTGTACAGGCTGAGGAGAAATATCGCAGCGAATGGCAGCTCTTGCTGTTCTCCCTGCATTGGTGTGTGCTCCGAAGGCAACTCACAGCTCTCCCCCAAAGCAGCTTATAATATAGTAAAAGCGACTTATTTTGAGGACCCAGTGAACTGCATATAAGACAGCATTTGTCATCAAACACATGTTTCTAGTGACTGTTCAATGTTGCCATTCAGTCTCTCCTTTGAAACTCTAGGTGGAAAACCAAATAAGTGGAAAAACAAAAGCCGGCACAGGAGTAGTGGAAGGCGGGGTCACAGGGTTCTTAGAGCAGAGGGAACTACATTTTGGTTACAGAACCCCTCAAGTACTGCAGATTTTTTTCTCCATCATCAAAACAATGTTCTTAACCAATGGTGCGGATTATAGTTAGCCGAGGTGCTTGAAAGCTGTCGATTCCTAACACCCCACATCCGTGGCTTTGTTTTCGCTGTCCTGGGATGTGGGTTCATACAGTAAGTTTCAAAATGTTGTGGGGTGAGTTAAAATCACACAGGGGAGAAGTGCTGGTTCAGGATGAGAAGCTCTCTCTTGGGGACCTGAGGTGAGTCCACAAGGATATAATAGTCACTGTATTGTCAGGGGGACACAGCAAAGGCAAGTTTGCCTCAGACACTAGCACGTCTCAGAAACAGTGTTTTCCTTGGGAAGGGCTGTGCTGTGGGCACTAAAGGAGCCCACTCTTGGTAATCAGGAGAGAGGTAAGGGAAGCTTGATGGATCCTCCGAGTACTCCAATAGGCTCAGCCCATCCCCTTCATCATCTCCAATGGCACACATGGCCCTGAGTGTTGGGGCAGCTCTGAGATGACAGGAGGATGACATCCGTCCTCTTGGATGGAAGAGCAGAAGGATGATTGATGCTTTACTGCCATAATTTGCACCAGAGAGCCACCTTAGTCCCACTGACCTTTTACCTTCTAGACAGTTATGACAACTGTCCTGCCTAGTCCTAGGTGAGGACAGCACTTTGAGTTGGTTTAACACTTTACAGCCTCTAAGGCTCCCTGACAAATATCTCAGTCTTCACCAAAGTGTGATCACATACACCACAGGTCGCACATGGAAATTTTTAGTTACCTTAATGCGTTTTAGAGAAGACTTAATTAGCAAGTGAAAAATCATGATTTCATAGGTATTATTTCTTGTGATTAGGTGGTGATTATCTGTTTAGTGAGTAGATTTAAAAGGAAGACTGATTTCAGAAGGTGACTATAAGGTCAGAAAATGTGTTTGATGATAGATGTACAAAATTACAAAATTAGGAAAACACCATTTGTTGTTCTATTGACCACGAAGAGTCACGGAACGGAAGAGATGGCTCAGGGGTGCAAGTGAGACCCGAGCTTGCTTCTGAGCATCCAAATTAGTAACCACCTAGAGCTACTGGTTCTTAACCGATGGGCTGTAACTTCTTTTGGGTCTAATGGTCTTTTCACAGGGTTACACACCAGATGTCCTGCATGTCAGATATTTACAGTTCCTATCAGTAGCAAAGTCACAATTATGACATAGCGACAAAAGAATGTTCTGGTTGATGGTCACCACGGGCGAGGGACTGTATCACAGGGTGGTAGCACAAGGAAGGTGGAGAATCATTGTTATAAAGGATCTGAACAGTTTCTTCTAATATTTGAGATGCATGTGTTCATGTATGCTTGAATGTGCACACGTGTGTACATGCGTGCGTGCGCTCGCGCGCGTGCACACACACACACACACACACACACACACACACAAGCTTTAAAAGAAATACAGTGCAAAATAGTGATGTGTTCACAGCTCCGACCTGTGTCTTTGTAGAAGCTTAAACTTACGTGATCTGAATGCAACTCTAGTTCCTTTCTTTTTCCCAAACATTTTGCAGAACCAGTGTGTAAGTCAGACCTTATTTTCTTGGTAGGTGAGGGGGAAATTCCCAGCACTGCCCACTCTCCCTGAGGCAGCTTTTCAGGATTAGATATATGAAAGACTCTTAATACAGAACAGAATGGGCTGAATCAGTGATTCCCCAGCCCAGCAGAGTTAGCATCATCAGCAAGGTATGAAAAATGCAAATTTTTGACCTATTCTGGAAGCAACTCCTCTGGAACTCTGGGGATGGGGGTGAGGTTCAGAACCCCGCTCTGCCAGGCCCACAGAGTATACGCCGTGCACTAAACACTGAGAACAGTGAGTCCTTAACTGACATTAAGTTCCCCTAGAAGACAATTAGCCAGGTATGTGGGCACTTTTTTGTCATGCCAACTAAGGTGGATGGAGCTGCAGGCACCGGGTGAAGAGAGGCTGCTAGGGCATCCTCAAGTGCCAGGCAGGCTCAACACTTCAAGAAATTCTCCTGTCTAAGATACAAAGTACAGTGAGCTGAAGGGATGCTACACCATCGGCCAGTGCCCGGCTATGAGTGGCAAGTAAGAAGGAGATTCTGAAGCCCTGTCATGGCTGCAGTCGCTAGACTTGTAATCAGAGTTAGAGGTAGACAAACAATGGCAGGAAGACTGAGACCAGTGCCTGGCTCTTCCTGGGGAACTCTACCTCCTTTGAACCTCAAACTGCTGCCTGGATGTTGAGATTCCACCTCTACTGAAATGGAGACATATAACATAATTGTAGTAAATGTAAAGTAATTCTGACATTACTCTTTGTATGTAGAGGAGTAGATGTGTGTTTATGTGAGCAGTGTGTACATCAGTGTGTGTTTGTGAATGGTGGCAGGCAAACAGGTGTCCTGCTCTTTGTTCTCCGTGTTACTCCCTTGAGACACGGGAACCTGGAGCTCACTGACCTTCGGTTCTGGCTGGAAGTCACAGTGTCTCTCCACATGCACTCCTCACTACACTGGCTTTACAGGCATGAGCATTCGACAGCATTATTGTTATTTTTAGTTTTGACAAACCACACTTGTCTACAATACACTGTGACTACATCCCCCCTTACTTCTCCTCTCTCAAGCCCGTTGACCCCTTTCCTCTTCCCAAATCGTCCTCTTCCCACCCTACCCCTCCATTTAGGCAGTGACAGGGAACTCACTGTTGCAACAGCTGCTGTGCTCAGAAGACACTTCATCAGGCTCCTCCCTTTCCTTCCATTTCCTTTCCCGTGCCATTCCTTGGCCCCTGATGAAGTGACCAAGCACTCTGGAATCACTTAGTGTCAGCACTGTACTTGATCTGAGTCTCCGGCTTGAGCCACAGCTATACGAGGTTTTCTCTGACCCAGAGATGCGTAACTCTACGACTTTAAACATATACTCAGAAAGGGATTAGCGACACTTCCATTTGCCTGCCTGGCGTTTTATATGTGTGCCAGGGATTTGAGCCCAGGTTCTTATGCTTGCACAACAAATGTTCTTACCCACTTGGCCGTCTTCCACAGGTCTCACAGCCATTTTGGGGCGTGAAACCCCAGCTTCCTCGTGTCTTAGCCATATGCATCCAGGAGAATCCTTCATTTTCCCCTCTGTAAAGTCAGGACGATACTTAGTGGATCCTTTCCCCCTCAGCATTATTAAGAGGATCAAACAGAACAAGTATATAAATCTCTCCAGTGGTTCCAGACAAGTAGACAATGCTTGCCTTTTGCTAATTATAATGATTATTAATTCCCTGTTCTGGTTCTTTATGTATTCTGTATTTAAGTGGAAACAATCCCCCTAATGCCCAGTGCTGTGCACCCAGAATAAGCCCTTTCTCACTCCTCATCTTTCATATGACACATAATTGCTTCTAGCCTTTCACCCTAGCTCCAAGGTTGATGTGCTTTCCAGTGGGGATGAGGCAGTGTAGCCTGATAGTCACTGCCATAGATGCTGAAAATTATTTCTAAGTGGTGGTCAGCAGCAGAGAAGACATTTTCAAGTATGGGGTGGCTTTGTCCCTGATAAGCTGGCCTCAAAGCCTCGACCGGGTTGATATGGCTTTCACAGTAACAAAGGGGGAAGTTGGAGTCTGTCTGCTCTTGCTAGACCTCGATGACCTACTAGAAGCCAGAGCGATCACAGCCAGCGTCCAGGGAGCCTGGGTGAAACCCTCCCTGCTGGCCAAGGATACAAATGGTTCCACACCGTCAACAACGGAGCATCTTCAGTTTCACTAGAGACGATCCAACCATGAAGGGCAAGTGTGAGAGCTGCACACCTATCCCTAAGATGGATCTCCCCTTCAAGGTTCCCTTCTCCACTGTGACCTCGGGTTATTTGAGAAAGTCTTCCTAGAGCAGTGGTTCTCAACCGTCCTAACGCTGCAACCCTTCAAATTCCATGTTGTGGTGACACCGGTCATAAACTTATTTCATTGGTATGGTATAACTGTAATTTTTGCTACCGCTGTGAATCCTGACTTAAATATCTGCTATTCAGAGTATCTGATAGGTGAGCCTGTTGGGGCCCCAACTCAGAGGTTGAGAACCGCTACGGAACGGGTTCCTGTTTCCAAAAAGGTGAGAGATGGAGGAAGACAATTGGCATTTTCCTCTGGCCCCCATGTGACCTGTATGTGTATACACACACACACACACACACACACACACACACACACATACACACACACACACACACATTTTAAGAGATGAACATGCTAAAGACTGCTTGTTATCTCCTTGCTTAGGAGGTGGCCAGGTCTGGGGTTCTAGGCCAGCCTAAGCCACAGGGTGATACCCTGTATCATAAAGAAAGTGAACTTCCAATTTGAAACATCCAAGCTAATGTCAAGCTCGTGCCTAACAAAACCAGAGCCCTTAGGTTTCTCCCAGGTATCTGGTTCCTTTTGTAAACATTCACAGATGATTCCTCTAGGGATGCAGAGTGGAAGCTCCCGCCCTAACCTGACAGAGCATGGCACACGCTCCCTTAGAGGAAACAGGAGTGACAGTAGTAAGCACAGCACAGGCCGTGCTGTGTGAAGTCTCGGGGCTCTGCTGAGATCACCTTCGCTGTTCCCTTTGGTGGTGCGTAAAGGAATAGCTCAAAGAAGAGAATAAGGGTGACTTTAAGGAAGATGCAGAGACTACTAATGTGGAAAATGGGAAGAAGGTAGGAGGGTGAAGGAGGCTGGTGTAGTCTGTGTTCAATTGAAGAGCAGCCAAGAAGGTGCTGGAAATTTCCTACGCAGTAACCGTCAGACTCAGAGGGACTTGGAAGAATAATCAGCTTAACCCAGGAACTGCCCGTGACTGATGAGAAGTCGGAAGCTAAGAAACTCCTTTTCCTTCAGTAGAGCTGAGTGTAAAAGATGGAAGGCAGCAGCTATGCAGAAATGTCCTTTCGAGGGTCAGAGTAGCAGGGAGAGCCTCAGAGACTGCCTCCTACTTGGGCTGTTAACACTTTTAAAGCATTTGCAAGCACTCAAAACCACCATGGCACCATGGGACAGACAGACAGGCAGACAGACGGATGGATGGACACATGAACACATGGACACACACACACACACACACACACACACACGTACATACTTCCGTTAGGCGTCATGATGACATTTTATGTTTCCTTTTCTCAGAATGATTCAGTGGCCTGCTTTGCCGATTAATCTCAATTGTTTACTTGATTAGATTCAGTCAAAATTAGGGCAACCATCTCTGAATAGGATCGTGAGGACATGTACAGAGAGGATTAGACTTTGAAGGATCTGACCTAAGAGATGCCCCAATTCCTTGATGGATTCAGAGTGTGAATACTGTGGGAGGTGGTGGACATGTGGCAGTTGTGGTCTCGTGAAGGAAGCATGTCCCCAGGGGAGGTCTCCGGCCCTGCCCTTCTTATATTCCCCAGTTCATTCTCTTCTTGGGCCACTTCGTCTTAAATGTTCTGCATTTCATTCTTTTCTATCTGCGACAGACAAGCCCTTCTGAAACTGTGAGCTAAATTTCCTTCAGGTGCTTCTTGGCCATTTGGTATTGCTCAGCTGAAAAGCTCCTGTGTAGCTCTGTACTCCATTTTTAATACAGCTATTAGATACTCTGGAGTCTAACTTCTTGAGTTCTTTGTATATATCAAATATTAGCCATCCATCAAATGCAGGGTTGGTAAAGATCTTTTCCCAATCTCTCGGTTGTTGTTTGTCTAATGAATGTCTTTGCCTCACAGAAACTTTGCAATCTTATGAGGTCCCATTTGTCGATTTTGATCTTAGAGCATAAGTCATTAATGTTCTGTTCAGGAAAATTTTTCCTGTGCCTATGTGTCCGAAGCTCTTCCCCACTTTTTCTTCTATCTGTTTCAGTGTATCTAGTTTTATATGGAGGGATAGGGGGCTTCTGGAAGGGAAACTGGAAAAAGGGATAACATTTGATATATATATATCCAATGAAAGAAAAAAAAACAATTCTTTCCTCTTGGCTCTGCAACACCGCCCTCTGAGCATAAGTGCCACCACCATCTTATCAGAGCATCTGCCATTATTTGCAAGAGTCCTGAGAGTTCAGGCATGTTGGATCCATAAAAGTAGAGGGAAGGATTATTAGGGATTTGAGAGTCCAGCCACTGCCTCCTGAGTCCCTTCTAAAATGTATATAAATCTGCACAGCTGTCTGCAGCCTTGGGACATCCTAGGGTATATTTAGGATAGAAGGTTAATTAAAGGGGGCTTCATCTGTGCCAGTATGTGAAGTCAACCCCATGTATTCATAAGACTTATAGTCCTGGAAGTAATGTCTCACCTGTGCCCTATAACTGAGCCAAAGAAACTCATTGGCTCACCAAGCAGACTCACAGGCTTGGCAGTGGGGTCAAAGCCCTGGTTCTCCTTGGAATTTGACTTTTCTGTGCTGTCCCTGTATTGTTGACATTCCTGCGTTAATAGAGATAGTCTGTGTTGAACCTGATCTAAAGGCTCTTCCTGTCAGTGGCCTCTACCCCAATCTCCAGTTACTTCACAAAGAGGCTCTTGTTGTGGCTCTGACAAACCTTGAAGTTTCAGTTCTTCCTCAGTTTGAATGCTGTACCAGTGACAGATGTTGGTTTGGTTTATAAGCTGCAGTATTTTCAAGAGGGCAGTCAGGGCAAACACTGGCTGCAGAAATGATCGTCAAGACATGGTATAAAGTCTAGAGATGTGATGGGAATTTTGGTAATCACATTCATGTTTGAGGTCAACACCGGTCGAACCACCAACTGACCAATCATCCGCTGAGTTGTGAACAGGCTAATGTATATAATCTGTCACCCTTCTACTGTGGTTCATCGTGAGATTACTCATGACGCTCTGACTGCTGCGGGATTGCTGTGTATCACAGTGCACTCAAAATTGTCCCCTCAGATTGTCCCTCGGCTGTTTTAGTACTGGGATTATAGGCATGCAGAAGATGTGCTACAACCACAGTAACTTAAAACAAATCAAAGCTTCGTCTGCCCTAAATGTGCTATTTTAAGAAATTCCCAGCCACTCCTGTTCTATCCTTAATACTCTCCAGCTGCCTTACTGCAGATCTGATCACTGGTAATGGTAAGAGTTTAGAAAATTTAAAGGAATACTTTCTGTTTTGTAAAAAATCATATTGACTTTTGGTGAAATATCCATGCACCCCCCAAAGTGTGTTTGGAAACAGTTTTCCCACAGAACAATGTTGAGAGGCAGAGTGTGGACCGGGGAGACCACACAAACTCCCAGAAAGGCTTACATGCCTTTATCAGCAGGATAGGTTCCTTATAAAGGAATGAGTTCTGCCTCTCCACCTGGCTTCCTTCTGACATTCTACGTTCTTCCATGAGAAGGAGAACTCTGGCATTCTTCTGGGTCACTGAGAGATTTGGATATTATTGGATACTCATGAGGATGATTGATTTTTTTTTTTTTATACCTCAGAGGCCACAAAATCCACAGTCATGTGATATAGGCGGGCCACACGGACTGGAATCTGGGAAGAATGGTCCTCCCCAGGCGGAGGTACAGAATGAGAGGCAGAAAAGAGCCCATCCCAAAGCCTGCCTAGGCTGGAACAGCACAGAGCTCAAGTTCACTTGCCATGGGCTTTCTCCTTGACTTTCAGCCGGAAGCTCAGCAGCCAGGCAGAAAGGGCCATCTCCATGGAGACCAGAAGAGCCAGGTTTCAGTGATGAGATCTGACAAGATGGCCAGAGGAAGTCATTGCCTTCACAGTCATCATAGTACCATGTAATCCTGCCTCCAGCTCCTCATCCGAATAACATGAGGAAAACCTATAAGGAGGGGGAAGGAATCAGAGACAGCAGGCAGAGGCTGAGACCCCTTAGAAGTTTTATGAAAGGCTGTATCTTGGTTTAACTAATTTTGAATTCTGGTTCTAGCCTTTGGGATGAAGATCTGTGAAGATTATCAGTACATTTTATTTGAAACCTAGATGCAAGGTGCTAGTGTGTAATCCAGTGAGTTAACACTAACCTGAACCTGGACAACTTAACTAAAAAAAGTGTGTTCACTTACAGTTCAGAAGACTGCACATCTGCTATCAAAGTGCTGCCAGAAACTTCATGAGGGCGGGCCTGTTCTGGGCCTCTTCCTTGGTATTGCTAGTTGCCAGCAGCCAGGGACACTGTGGCTTTTGACACATCCCTCTAGTCTCTGCCTCTATTCACACAGCACTCATATATAGGCATGTCACTTTGTCACCCTCTCCAATCCTTCAAAAGATGTAAGTTATTTTATTTGAGATCAACTTCAATCCAGCATCTCTTAATCCTCATTCCTATTAATCATGTCTGAAAAAGTATTTCAAAATACTCTAAGGTGGTAGATAGACGTGGAGATTCAGGTACACTGAGCAGGCCAGTCTTGTGTACCATTTTTGACACCGCACATGTGTATGTTCCACCCAGTACTTATTAACACACTAAAAGAGTGAACAGGGGATACACTTTGTCTTGGTTCCTCCTCTGTGATGTTGCTATTTATTCCTTCAGCCGTTCTTGAGCTGGACTAACTACTTTCATCTACTATGCAAGTTATTTATTCTTAGTATTTCCTTCTTCTATGTAGGAGG
>NC_137966.1:25177154-25232154 GCF_963924665.1 Micromys minutus | reverse complement strand
ATTGGCTGTGGTAACCCATGGACTGCATCCCACAGCATGTGAGCCCTTATGAGGTGATTCTGTGGGCTGTATTCTCATGGTGTCCTGGACCCCTCTATCTCCTACGATCCTTTCTTCTCAACTTTCACAAGATTCCCAAGCAAGATGGCTTCAATCTTAAGAGCTGGATCCTTTTCTCATACCTTGATTGCCAGTGTATTTAAGCATAAGCATTGTACAAATAACTCACACTGAAGGCAAGTGTGTGTGAGACATAGTTCAGTGTCTGTGCTTTCTTACAGTTTTGTCATGTATGCCGATATACTCATGATTCCATGGCATTCTATAGAAAATTAGCTTGTGCAATTTACTGTTCCACTTAGTTTTGCCATGGAACAAAGTTAATAGATACATTAATCTCATAGAAACAGTTAAAATAATCTACTCTAGGAAAGAAATGGAAGAGCAATATTGGGCAGCAAATATAAGAGAAGAGAGGTAACAGTGTCTGTGGTCTTAGATTCAGACCTCTGTTCTATTCAAAAGTTCTCAGTATCTGCATGTTAACTAAGAGGTTCTCCATGTTAGAACAATTCCAGTTAACCGAGAGGTTCTCCATGTTAGAACAATTCCAGTTAACTGAGAGGTTCTCCATGTTAGAACAATTCCAGTTAACTGAGAGGTTCTCCATGTTAGAACAATTCCAGTTAACTGAGAGGTTCTCCATGTTAGAACAATTCCAGTTAACTGAGAGGTTCTTCATATTAGAACAGTTCCAGTTAATTAAGTGTCCTTTGAAGCCTCCTCAAATTTACCAACTTAATGTAACACGAAAAACTGATTAACCAAATAGTTTGGGTCAAAGAGAGTTTCCGTGAGAGATGGAGACACTGACGCCAGTTATATCTAGAGGGTGCTTTTTCTCTTCTGTGAGAATTTTTCGTCTCTAAAGTAGAGAATATGGTAAGCACACGCCAGGCCTCCATAAGCAGTAGTACTTTGTTTTGAAAAGTAAATTATATTTTAACGAAGTACAAATTATAAGAAAAATCATAGACAGATAGATAGACAACTCCATATTTATTTGTGGTGTTCTTCATTATTTTGTGTAGCTGAATACTTCTGAAAGAAACATTTTCTTTTGCTGGTAAATTATTTTTAGTATCTTTGCTGGTGCCAATCTACTTCTGACAGATTTCCCTATGTCTAAGACAGTCTTTTATTTAAAAGCAATTATGCAAACCCTCTAACATGCCTGTGTAACACACATATCTATCTACCTGTTTATCATCTAATTCTATTTCTCCCTATATACATCTGTATCTATCTCTGTCTCTGTATCTGTCTCTCTATGTACACACACATATTCTCTATATGTTTGTGTGTGTATATATATATGTGTGTGTATATATGTATATATGTGTGTGTATATATATATGTGTGTGTGTATATATATATACACATCTGTATATATATATGTATATATATATATACATCTGTATATATGTATATATATATATATACTCATATGTACATATTCCTCTCTCTATTGATTCCTCTCAGATACCCTGTTATTGCCTATGTCATGAAGATCCTGCAGCTTTGGATCTGTGTTCCAGCAGTTCATAGATGTTGGAGTGGAGCCAACTCCAAGCCCTGGATCTGGGTCTGGGTGACATCTGCGTTGATCAGCGGCACAGCAGCACTCACCCTTGTGCCAGCACCACCGGGACCAGCTCCCTCACTTTTCCCAGGAGGGAAAGAAGCCATATTTCCTGCACCCATGCCTATAGGGACATCTCTCCTGCACTGCCCTGAGTGCTGCAGCTGTTAAGAGGCAGGGTCATTTCTGCACAACTTTTGGACACCAACATGGTCCCAGTGGCCCATAAACAGCGGCCTAGACTAGTAACATCTGCATGGCCTTTGGTGGTAACATGGGCCATGGACATTGAGATAGAGCCCTGCTGCTGAAGGTTCTCAGACAGACCTATACTTCTGCTTCATTTGTGTCCTTGTGCAAAATGATGGGCGTTCAAGTAACTCATGGATTGCCCTATAATCGTCAAAAACAAGGAATCACTGAGCACGCTCACCGCACCCTCAAAGAGTGCCTAGTTAAACAAAAGGGGGGTTCTTCCCCAGGTTCTTCCCCTAGGCAGAGACTGGCTATTGCTCTTTTTACCTTAATTTTTTAAAATGAAGACAAGCATGGGCGGGTCGCTGCTGAGTGTCATGCCAATCCTGATGTGTCTCCCAAGGGCCTTGTTACATGGAAAGATGTCCTGACTGGCAAATGGCAGGGTCCTGATCCAGTGTTGGTTTGGGTGAGAGGGTCTGTTTGTGTGTTTCCTCAGCAACATTGACAGCCACTTTGGGTCCCAGAGAGGTTGACCAGAGTGGTCCAGGATGAGCAGAGCAATGACCCTGTGGATGAGCCTGATGCTGCTGATGCTCCCAGAAGACTGAAGATCTGCGATGGGGGCTCCTATCAGTGTTTCCAGGATTGTTATGTTTTCAGATGATTATCATTTTCAGGATATAATTGGACATACCAAAGTCCTGCTCAGGCAATTGCCATCAATCCCTTTAATGTATGGTTGCCGTGTAGTGTTAATGGTAGTTGCAGAGATTTATCTGCTTTAAGTATGCTATTTGAGAGGGGTTTGGGGTAATGCAAGCTTTTATTGGAATGGGTCTGTGGGATTTGAGACCTCTGTTTCTCAGTTTGTTCCCTGGCCTGTCTGTTCCCTCAGCTATGACCTTATTCAGGCCTAAAAGGGATTTTGTGTCACCATCGCCACTTCTAGGCTAAAAAAATGGGCTGGACTAACTAGATTAGCCCTTTTCTTGGTCCTCATAAGGGTCCTGGCATTCTGGTGCATGTGCCATATAAAATTTTGACAGCGCAGTACTCAAGCCTTATTGATACAGGCTTTTGTAGTGGTGGAGACTGGGCAGTCTCCTCAAGTGTGACTTGGCATGCTAGAGAAGTAGTCAGTGACGGGTAAGACTCCCTGGACATGTTACCAATCTAAGACAGGGATAGAACCAATGCTGTTAGTTTCCCAAAGACAGGTAAGGGGCACTGCCACAAGGGGCAACCTAAGGCATACATTCTCTCCGCCAAAATTATAAAGAAGGGGGGGATGTGGAGAGCAGGTGTGGTAGCAGTCCCAAGATGGCACTTAGGACTTTGGCCTAGTCTTGTGACTAGCACCTGACTTCCTCCTGCCCCCCAGATTAGCCACTCTCACCGTGCAAGCTGCACAGGTGCACACATGACATGAGATCAGGCCAGATGACGTAGACCTATGAACTGCAGCCACACAACATGGAATGAGGAGGTGGAGTTGAGAGAGGATAATAAGACTGCATTTGGGGGCAGGAAAGGAAAAAGAAAGAGAAGCTGAAACAGAAAAAGAGACAGAAAAGGACAGAAAGATTTTCACTGGCATGCTGTAAGGTTCATGAATAAACCGCTTTGAGAAGCACACTGTGTAGTTGCTCCTTTTCTGCTGGCCGGAGATGGTAGCAACAGATCAGAACTTTTGAGTTGGAGTTTTACAGATTGAGCCACTTCAGTCTGAGTGTGTAAGCAATCTGTTAAGTCCCCACTAATGTGTATCCTTCCTAACAGTTCTTTCTTAATGACACCTGAGAGAATAACCAAAGTTGTCTAACATTTCTTTAGTTTTGAATTACAGAATCCAAAATACACACTGCTTAATGAGAAAATATGCTCAACAATTATTTATGATCATCACAGTAACTGCAAAGAAATCCCTCTTACCCAGTTCTCTCACCGACTCCAGCACAACACAGAACCACTGGTTATTGTGACCTATGAGGGAAATCTGCTCCACACCAACTTTTGATGGGATTCTTAGAACGACAGCTAATTTGTCAACATGACAGAATAGAATATTAGGGTGTTTTGGGTCAGACAGATACATACTCAAATCTCATACATTTATTGCTTTTATGATCTTAGGAGGATTGCTTATCTGAATGAGCCTCAGGATGTATTAATAAGTAATAAGAAGAGCCAGCCTTATCTGATTGCTCACTGGGTGCCAGGCATTATGATGAGATAAAAGGGGAGCTGTCATTATCCTCATTTCCAGGAAAATGAGGCTCAGGTCATTTTCTCTGAATCATAAAAAATGGTGAGCGCACAGACAAAGAGGGTCTGAACCTTGGCTACAACAGCTTCATGAAAAGCATTTGAAATGACACAGATTGTAAGTAGTGGCCATTAGAGATTAAACCTCACAACATGTTTCTGAAACTTCTAATCCATGATACCCTTTTTCCCCTCACTGGAATCTCTTTAAACAAGAGGCTCGTGAAAGGGGAGGTAAAAACTTAAAATCATAGTTCTGTACTGGCGCAAACAGTTGCAGTTGATGAATGTGTGAGCCAGTTTTCCATTGCTGTGACAAAACACCCCCAGAGGGTGATTTGGCAGAAGGGACCGTGACCTAGGCTCTTAGGTTTAAAGGCTTCAGTCCTTAGTTCCTAGCTCTGATGGTTTGATGTCTGCAGTGAGGTACAACATCGGGGTAATGAGATATGGAGGGGGCGGCCCACCTCAGGGTGAGTAAAGGACAGGCAAAGAAAGGAAAATAGTCAGAGGGGCTAGGTGAGGTACAGCCTAGAGTAGCCTGTGCTCCACTGAAACCCATCACCTCCAAATAATTCCATCAGTGTGAACCCATCAAAGGACTCAGCCATTGATTACATCAGAGCCTCTAAGATCCAATCGCTTTACTAAATTTAACCAGATAGTAACACAGCCCCCATTGTAGGAGTTCATGTGGGACATTTTATATTAAAATATGACAGAGGGACAATTTGAATTTAGAGAATAAAAGCAATTTGAAGACATTTTAATAATGATACTACTCTGGTTTCTGCGGGATTCCTGTTTGAGGATTTATATGAATGAGGACAATCCTGGATATAATTATGTGTGACAGGCACTAGGATTAGCATTCTTCCTGGGGAAAGAGATCCAGGGTGCATCCACCTTGTCCTTATACAGATGTAGCTGCTTCTCATGGGAATGGAGCCATACTTTGTTCCAGGCAGCTTGACTCTTCAGTTATGACCTTGAACTCCTGAACCATGCCACCTCAGTGTAGTTCCTAATACCTCATCACCACACAGCACTTCTGCATTTGGTTTATTGAGGAGCAGAAAGCTGGGGATAGAAGTCAGGATCTTGCACAGGCAAAGCACACCAGGAACGTCTCCATTTCCGATTGGATTAAGCTACGTATGGTGCCAGGATTGTTGTAATTCCAAGATGATGCTCCCCTGCTTCTAGATACAATTTCTCCTTAAAGGCAACGTCACAAGTTCGAGGCAGGTTACACAAATATTTCCTTTGTGCTTTTCAATGTGTACTCATCCTCTGCCCTAGCCAATTCCAGATTCCTGTTCATGACAGCTAATTTCCAGCCAATAAGGGTCAAATGAACAGAATCCTGGAAATCGTGTGAGAAATCCCCTTTTCTCCCAGGGTTACAGCAATTACATCCTTAATAATGAATTGCTCATCAGTTCTGCAGGAGATGGAAGTGATTGCCTCTGCAGGTAGCAATCATTTTTGAGCAACTGCCGTAATTATCAGTCCCCTTCAGTGTGATTGGGATTTAGCAGTGGAGACCAGAAGAGTGGAAGGTGTTTGAAGATATGAACTAATATTAGAAACCAGAAAAGACATCACATCTTCACTCCTCTGAAGGGTGCTTAACATGCAAGCATTGGATTAAAAAGAACAGTCATCAAAATTTCTGAGTTTATTCCCTTAAAGGATTGCATGTACATTGTATACATCCCAAACACTTGACAACTGTGACATTTGTCTGACCTACTGTGTCTGTGTGTGTGTATGTGTGAGCATGCTCGGACTCGTGCTCAAATATGTGTTCACACTTGCCATAAGTGTACTCTGTGAAAAGGACTTCTTGATCTCCATAATGTGGGTCCTGGTGATTGAACTCGGGTATTTAGGCTTGGCAGCAAGCTCCCCTTGCTCACTGAGCCATCAGACCAGTCTGACTTGGTTTTTAAAATGTGCTAACGTTTTTCTTTCTCCTTCACTCTTGCCCTGGGAAATGTGTTGACACATGCACATGTCTGGTGGATTACATTCTTGATAACATTCTCCCTCTCCCCTTCCCTTACCCCCCTTTCTTGATTGATACCCCCTTTCTGTCCCCCTTTCCCATTCCCTTCCCTGTCCCCCTTTCCTCTGAGAGAATGGAGAGGCCTCCCCTAGGTATCTCCCCACCTTGGCACATCAAGTCCCTGCAGGGCTAGCTGCTTGTTATCCACTGTGGCCAGACAAGATGCCCGGGTTAGGGAGACAGATCCCACAGACAGGTAACAGACGTAGGGGGAGCCCCCAATCCAGTTGTTCAGGACCCACATGAAGAACAAGTGGAGCACCTGTACATATATGTGGAGAATTTAGGTCCAGCCTACGTGTGCTGTTTGGTTGGTTCAGTGTCTGAGAGTCACAGGAGTCCAGGCTAGTTGATTCAGTTGCTCTTCCTGTGGAGTTCCTACCCCCTCTGGGATCCTCAATCCTTCCCCCAGCTCTTCCATAAGATTTCTTGATCTCTATCTAGTGTTGGCTGTGGATCTCTGCATCTGTCTGAGTCAGCTGCTAGGGGGAGCCTCTCAGAAGACAGCCCCATGCTAGACTCCTGTCTGCAAGCGTAACAGAGTGTCATTAGTAGTGTCATGGATTGGTGCTTGACCATGGGATGGGTCTCAAGGTGGGCTGGTTATTGGTCGGCCTTTCCCTCAGTCTCTGATCCATTTGGTAATTTTCAGTGCTGATGGCAGTATCAAATGGCTGTATTCTCTCAGCACTCAGAAATGTAATTTGGCAACAGATATACAAATCTTAAACTTTTATCTTCTTCATCTTTAGCATTTATCTTGGGAAGTATGACCTGGAGAAACAAAGAAAAACTTAGAAAAAGACACGTTTGAAATTATTCCTAACAGCAAAACATTAGAAATACTTCATAGCTCAATGAGAACAGATAATTAAATAAACCAAGCTTCATTAAGTGATGGCATATTATGCAGTCATTAAAAGTCATGTTGTTGAAGAGTAGTTAATGACACGTGGAAATGTTCATTACCTGAATGTCAAGTGGAAAAAAACTAAACACAATTAAAGTTGAACTGGAGTAGGTGTGGTGCAATTTATTAAGCAAACATTACATAATACTGAAAGGCTTTTACAATAGAGGGTTTTATTTTCATATTTAAGAAAATGAAACAAAGATTCAGTATGTGATTTCATTTATGTGTATGTGCGTGCGCGCATTTGTGCATGTGTGTGTGTGTGTGTGTGTGTGTGTGTGTGTGTGTGTGTGTGTGTGCCTATGGCAGAGACAGAAATGGACTGGAAAAATGTGGAAAAAGACACATGATATATTTGTGTTTGCCATGAAAAAGAAGGAAACCAAAGTATGTCTTTTCCTTAGCCATTATTTCTTTAAGGTGGTGATTTCTATCTTAAGCATCTAGTGCATTTGCAATAAGAAAAATGATAAATAGCAGTTAAAGTATTCTGGACATCCAAGGAACAAACATCTCTGGGAAGCTGGACTCCTTTAAGCAAGACACACAGATATCTGAGCTCAAACATGCAATTTGAACATGTACATGCTTGCCTGTGCTCAAACACGCAATTTGAACATGCACATGCTTGCCTGTGCGGGGCTCAGGTTAGGGCTGGAAGTCGCCTGCTAATGACTCTTGTCTGAAAATGAAGCATCTTGGCAGCAGAGCCTCACCCACCATTTCTGAAGGAGTTGTTGGATTCTCAGTAACATCATGTCATCCATAATCAGCACAAGGTTGGGGGCTCAGTGTATGTAATAAAAGCTCTAAGTGACTCCTAATCACCAAATGCCACTATGCAACGAGAACTATGTGCCAAAAGAGACAACACAGAGAGTGTCCCTGAAACCCTAAGCAGCTGTCCAGAGCAGATAGAGCTGGGGCAGGAAATCCCTCCAATAAGTTCTCATCATCAACTTCCTCCTAACATGCTAGTTCTTTTATATTTCATCTGGGTAACTTTGAACTTATGGAATTACTTCCCATATCTGAATTTCACTTTTTTTCATTAGAACAATGATGGTGGTGGTGGTGATGGAGGTGGTGGTGGAAGTGGTGGTGGAGGGGGAGGAGAAGGTTGTAGTGGTGTTTTTAGTGGTGGTGATTCATGACTTAGACTAGTTTCAGGATCAATACTCAGCACTTTCTTTGGCTGAAATGTCAGTGCATGAAGACAGAACCAGTGTTACCTAATCCCTTCCTCAGAACCCTGATCCCATTTCCTTCCTTCATGTCATTCAGGCACAGTGCTTGCCTCCTTTCTTCTTATACGTGCAGCATAAGGACCTTGAATTGTGAACTCTTCTCACATCTGTATTAATTCTAAGTCTCTGACATCATCCCTGAATAACTGTTGAAATATAAACTACAGAAAGCCAGATATCTTTCATTACTGTTCATTGATATCCCCAAGCATCTTAAACAGTTCCTGGCATATAAAAGGTGCTCAGAATTATAGTTGTTGAATGAAAGTATGGGCAAGTGGATGGATGAATGGAGGAAAAGGGAAGGGTGGATGGATAAACAAATCATCCTCTAATTTGCTAGAATTAGTGGTTACTTAGTGTGCAATGGCTTGAATGTCCATGCATATTTTTACTTGGCTCTTATTTTGGTTCACTGTTTAGCCTTCCTCTAGAAATCCATTTATCTCTTACATTCTTCTTGTTTAAATCTTTAGTACCTATGTACCTAAAGATATAGCAACAATTAAACCCAATGGGCAAGTCCCTGGCAACGCCATTTGACATGAGTGTATACACATAAAATTCTATGCTTCTGTAAAAGGTAGGGCAAATTCACTCCATTCCTAAATTGGGTCAAGGCTCTCTAAAGACTTTTAAGTTGTGTTCTGAATGGCAAATTTAAACTGTCACACTTGCCTCACTCATGGGTCTCTGGACTTCACAAATTAAATGTAATTTCCCAAATCAGTTCCCAATATCTGTTACTTTCTAGATACTTCCTGAGATCCGTAGAAAGTAGGATACATCTGTGTACTGGAGCTGAGGCTGTCCTATAGTACTCTGTACCCAAATCCTGCCCAGAGAGAGCTGGTCTCCCAGGAGTGCTCCAAATCCTAAGCCCACAGGCAAGACCCCACTTTCTCTCTATTAACTGCACAAAGAGGGACTCACCAGGAGTGCACAGAGAGCAGAAACCTCAGAGCAGCCTGGGACAGAATCCTTATGGTCTCCAACTGTTCTCAGAGCTAAGGCTGTTCCAAAGCCCTTCATACCTAAATACTGCTTAGAGAGGGCTGGTCTCCCAGGAGTGCTCTCAATCCTAAACCCACAGGCGAGACCCCATTTTGCCCCAATAACTGTCCAAAGAGGCACCCACCAGGAGTGCACAGGGCACAGGAGCCTCAGAGCAGCCTGGGACAGGATCCTTTTTTTCTCCATCTGTGCCCAGGAGCTAAGGCTATCCCACAGCCCTTCATACCCAAATTCTGCCTAGAGAGAGCTGGTCTCCCAGGAGTGCTCTCACTGCTAAGACCACAGGCCCACAGGATGGATAAACTACAGTCAGAGGCAGCAAGACCAACTAACACCAGAGACTGCCATATGGTGAGAGGAAAGCTCAAGAATATAAGCAACAGAAACCAAGGCTACTTGGCATCAACAAAACCCAGTTCTTTCACCACAGCAAATTCTGTATACTCCAACACACCCGAAAAGCAAGATTCTGATTTAAAAATCACAACTCATAATGATGTTAGAGGACTTTAAGAAGGTTATAAATAACTCCCTTAAAGAATTACAGAAAAACACAAGCAAACAGGTGAAGGAATTGAACAAAACCATCCAGCAACTAAAAAAACAGAAATAGAAACATTAAGGAAATCACAGGCCTGTTCCCAGAGCTGACCCGGAGTTCTCTGTACCCAGATCCTGCTAGGAGAGAGCTGGTCTAACAGGTCTGCTGACACATCTGGGAGCACAGGTGAGCCTACCATTTCTGCTCAAATTCCTGGCCCAAGAGGAACCCACCCAGAGCCCGCAGAACTCAGGAATTGAGGAGCAGTTTGGGACAGGATTCTTCCTGTTTCTGCCTATACCCAGAGATGACCCTGTGCTACAGATCTTTATACCCAGACCCCTCTGGAAGAGAGCTGGTCCCTTAGAAGTGCTGATGCACCTGAGAGCACAGGAGGGTAAAGAAACTCTCAGAATCAGCAAGACCAGCTAACACCAAAGATATGCAGATGACAAAAGGTAAGTCCAAGAACCTAAGCAACAGAAACCAAAGACACTTGGTAACATCAGAACCTAGCTCCCCCAACACAGTTAGTCCTGGATACCCCAACACACCAGAAAAGCCAGATTCTGATTTAAAACCACAATTCATGATGATGTTAGAGGACTTTAAGAAGGTTATAAATAACTCCTTTAAAGAATTACAGGAAAATACAAGTGAAGAGGTGAAGGAACTGAACGAAGCCATCCAGATTCTAAAAATGGAAATAGAAACAATAAAGAAATCACAAAGGGGGACAACCCTGAAGAGAGAAAACCTTGGGAGAAATTCAGGAGTCATAGACATAAGCCTCACAAACAAAATACAAGAGATGAAAGAGAGACTATAGGGTACAGAAAATACCATATAAATCATTGACACAACAGTCAAAGAAAATTCAAAATGCAAAAAGTTCCTAACCCAAAACATCCAGGAAACCCAAGAAAAGAACAAACCTGAGGATAAGAGATATAGAAGAGAGGGAAGATTCCCAACAAAAGAGCTAGTAAATGTTTTCAACAAAATTATAGAAGAAAAGTTTTCTAACTTAAAGAAAATGATGCTCATAAATATACAAGAAGCCTACAGAAATCCAAATAGTTTGGACCAGAAAATAAATTTCTTCCATCAAATAACAGTCAAAACACCAAATGCACAAGACAAAGAAAGCATATTAAAAGCAGTAAGGGGAAAAAGGTCAAGTAACATATAAAGGCAGACATATCAGAATCACACCAGACTTCTTAGACAGTGAAAGCTAGAAGATTCTGGGCAAATGTCATATAGATCCTAAGAGAACACAAATGCCAGTCCAGGCTACTATATCCAGCAAAACTCTCAATTAACATAGATAGAGAAAACAAGATAATTCATGACAAAACCAAAATTACACAATATCTTTTTAAAAATTCAGCACTACCTAGGAAAATAGATGAAAAAACTTTAACACAAGAAGGTAAATCACACCCTAGAAAATGCAAGAAAGTAATCTTCTTTCAACTAACCCAAAAGAATACAGCCACACAAACACAATTCTACCTCTAACAACAAAAATAACAGGAAACAACAATTTTTGGTCCCTAATATCTCTCAACAACATGGCCTCAAAACCCCACTAAAAAGACACAGACTAACAGTCTGGATAGGTAAGGACAACCCAACATTTTGTTGCATTAGGAAACACATCTCAGTGACAAAGACAAACACTACCTCAAGTAAAAGGCTAGAAAACAATTTTCCAAGCAAATGGTCTCTAGAAACAAGCTGGAGTATCCATTTTAACATTAAATAAAATCAAATTTCAACCAAAATTATCAAAAAAGATAAAAAAGGACATTTCATACTCATTAAAGGAAAAAGCTACCAAGATGAAATCTAAATTCTGAATATCTGTGCTCCAAATGCAAAGGCACCTACATTTAAAAAAAAAAAAAAAAAAAAAAAAAAAAAAAAAAAAAAAAAAAAAAAACTTGCTCAAAGCACACATTGCACCTCACATAATTATAGTGGGAGACTTCAACACCTCACTCTCATCAATGGACAGATCATGGAAACGGAAACTAAACAGAGACAGAGTGAAGCTAATGGAAGTTACAAACCAAATTGATTTAACAGACATCTATATAACATTTCATCATAAAACAAAAGAATATACCTTCTTCTCAGTACCTCACAGTACCTTTTTCAAAATTTACCATACAATCAGTCACAAAACAGGCCTCAACAGATACAAGAAGATTGAAATAATCCCATGCATTCTATCAGATCACCATGAACTAAGGTTAATCTTCAATAACAACAAAAATGACAGAAAGCCCACATACAATTGCAATACTGTACTCAACGATAACTTTGTCAAGGAAGAAATAAAGAAAGAAATTTAAAAATGTTTAAAATTTAATAAAAATAAAGGCACAACATACCCAAACTTATGAAACACAATGAAAGCAGTGCTAAGAGGAAAACTTATAGCTCTGAATGCCTTCAAAAAGAAAATGGAAAAAGCATACACTAGCAACTTTACAGTACACCTAAAAGCTCTACAACAAAAACAACAACAGAAAGCAAATACACCCTAGAGGAGTAGACAGAAGGACATAATCAAACTCAGGGTTGAAATCAACCAAGTGGAAACAAACAGAACTATACAAAGAATCAACAAAACTAGAAGTTGGTTCTTTGGGAATATCAACAAGATAGATAAACCCTTAGCCAGAATAACCTGAGGGAAAAGAGACAGTATTCAAATTAACAAAATGAGGAGTGAAGGGGGGGGGAACATGACAATAGAAACTGAGGAAATTAAAAAACATCATCAGATCCTATTACAAAAGCCTATACTCAACAGAATTGGCAAATCTGGATGAAATGACAATTTTCTAGAGATATACCAGCTACCAAAGTTGGATCAGGATCAGAAAAACCATCTACACAGCCCCATAACCTCTAAAGAAATAGAAGCAGCCACCATCAAACGTCTCCCAACCAAAAAAAAAAAAAAAAAAAAAAGAAAAAAAAAGAAAGTCCAGGACCCGATGGGTTTAGTGCAGAATCCTATCAGATCTTATAGAAAATATAATACCAATATTCTCCAAACTATTTCACAAAATAGAAATAGAAGGAACAATACCCAATTCCTTCTTTTAATCCACAATTACACATATACCTAAACCAAACAAGATCAAACACAGTAAGAAAACTTCAGACCAATTTCCCTTATGAATATCAATGCAAAAATATTCAATAAAATTCTTGCTAACTGAATCCAAGAACACATCAAAACAATCAACCATCATGATCAAGTAGGCTTCAATCCAGGAGTGCATGGATGGTTCAATATACAGAAACTCATCAACTTAACCCACCACATAAACAAACTCAATGACAAAAACCATATGATTATCTCATTAAATGCTGAGAAAGTATTTGACAAAATTCAACACCCCTTCATGTTAAAAGTCTTGGAAAGATCAGAAATTTAAGGCTCATACCTAAACACAGTAAAAGCAATATCCAGCAAACCAGTAGCCAGCATCAAAGTAAATGGAGAGAAACTTAAAACAATTCCATTAAAATCAAGAACTAGACAAGGATGACCACTCTCTTCCTACCTATTCAATATAGTACTGGAAGTCCTAGCCAGAGCAATTAGACAACAAAAAGAGGTCAAATAAATACTAATTGGAAAGGAAGAAGTCAAAATATCACTATTTGTAGATGATATAATAGTATACTTAAGAGAGTTCCAAAATTCCACCAGAGAACTCCTAGATCTGAATCCAACTTCAGCAAAGTGGCTGGATATAAAATTATCTCAAACAAATTAGTAGCCTTCCTCTACTCAAAGGATAAACAGGCTGAGAAAAAAAATTAGGGAACAATACCTTTCACAGTAGTGCCAAATAATATAAAATATTTTGGTGTGACTCTAACCAAGCAAGTGAAAGATCTGTATGACAAGAACTGTATGACTTTACAGAAAGGAATCCAAGAAAATCTTAAAAAGTAAAAAGATCTCCCATGCTCTTACATTGACAGGATTAACACTGTAAAAATGGCCATCTTGTCAAAACAACCTACAGATTCAGTTCAATCCCCATCAAAATTCCAACTCAATTCCTTATAGAGTTAGAAAGAACAATTTGCAAAATCATTTAAAATAACAAAAACCCAGTATAGTGAAAATTTTTCTCAAGACAAAAAGAATTTCTAAGGGAATCACTATCCCTGACTTCAAGCTGTATTACATAGCAATAGTGATTAAAAAAGAAAAAAAAAAACTGTATGGTATTGGTACAGAGACAGGAAGTTAGATCAATGGGATAGAATTGAAGACATCAAAATGAGTCAATATACCTATGCTTACATGATTTCTAATTCCAGTGGAAAAAAGACAGCATTTTTAACAAATGGTGCTGGTTCAGTGGTGGTCAGCATGTAGAAGAGTGCAAATGGATCCATTCTTATCACCTTGTAAAAAGCTCAAGTTTAAATGTATCAAGGATCTCCATATAAAACCAGATACACTCAAACTAATCGAAGAGATAGTGGGAAAGAGCCTTGAACACATAGGCACAGGGGAAAATTTCCTGAACAGAACACCAATGGCTTATGCCCTAAGATACAGAATCGACAAATGGAACCTCATAAAATTGCAAACCTTCTATAAGGCAAAGGACACTGTCAATAGGGCAAAATGGCACCCAACAGATTGAGAAAAGACCATCAATTCTACACTCAATGGAGGGTATACAAAGAACTCAAGAAAGTAGACTCCAGAGAACCAAATAATTCTATTAAAAATGTGGTACAGAGCTCAATAAAATATTTTCAACGCAGAATCACAAATGCAGAGAAACAAGTAAAATATGTTCAATATCCCTAATCATTAGTGAAATGCAAATCAAAACAACTCTGAGATTCCACCTCACACCACTCAGAATGCCTAAGATAAAAAAACAAAAACAAACAAACAAAAAAACCCTCAGGTGACAACAGATGTTGTCAAGAATGTGAAGAAAGAGGAACACTCCTCCAAAGTTGGTGAGATTGCAAGTTGGTACAGCCACTCTGGAAATCAGTCTGGCAGTTCCTCAGAAAACTAGACATAGTACTACCTGAGGACCCAGCTATACCACTCCTGGGTATATACCCAAAAAATGCTGCAACATATAACAAGGACACATGCTCCACTATGTTTATAGTAGCCTTATTTATAACAGCCAGAAGATTGAAAAGAACCCGGATGTCTCAAAAGAGGAATGGATACAGAAAATGTGGTACATTTATACATTGTATTAAAAACAATGACTTCATGAAATTCTTAAGCAAATGGATGGAACTAGAAAATATTATCCTGAGTGAGGTAACCCAATCACACACATACAAAAAAACCCACACATGATATGCACTCAGTGATGAATGATTATTAGCCCAAAAGCTCTGATTACCCAAGATACAATTCACAGATCATATGAAGCTCAAAAAGAAGGAAGACCAAAATGTCAATGCATCAGTCCTTAGAAGGAAGAAATACAGGGACAAAGAGTGGAGAAAAGACTGAAGGAATGGCCATCCAGAAATTGCCTCACCTGGGGATCCATCCCCATGCAGCCACCAAACCCAGTCACTACTGCCGATGCCAAGAAGTGTTTGCAATAGGAGCCTGATATGGATGTCTCCTGGGATGTCCTGCCAGAGCCTTTGTGATACAAATTAGGATGTTTCCAGCATCAGATTGAGCACAGGAACCACAATGAAGAAGTTACAGAAAAGACTGAATATGCTGAAGGGGAAGAATATGCAGGAAGAACTACAATATTATCCAGCCAAATCCTCCAGGTCTTCCAGGGAGTAAACCTCCAACCATTGAGCACACATGGAGGGACCTATGGTTCCAGATACATATGTAGCAGAGAATGGCATTTTCTGGCATCAATAGGAGGAGGAGCCATTGGTCCTGTGAATATCATTTCCCCAATGTAAGGGAAGCCAGAGTGTTGAGGTGAAAGTGGGTGGGAGTGGGAGCATCCTCACAGAAGCAAGGGGAGGGGAGATGAGAGAGGGGGAACTGGATAAGGTGATAACATTTGAGATGTAAATTCATAAACTATCCAATAAAATAAAAAAAAAACAGGGCACTGTTAGCATTTTTTTTTTTTTTTTTTTTTGCCCCAAAAGGACGAAGGACATTATTACTTTTTTTACTGCCGTGATAAATTGCCTAACCAAAGCAGCTTCGGGAAAGGAAGGCTTCATTTGGCTCAGAGTTCAAAGGGACACAGTCCCCATTGAGGCAGGTGAGTAAGATACTTGGGTCTCACTGCATCCACAGTGAAGCAGCAGCATGAGATACCTGTGCTCAGCTCAATGTTTTCTTTGTATGCTGTCCGAAACCCCAGCTTTTCGAATGGCACCACCCCTGTAGGTTCCTAGATTAACCTAATTTAGAAAATTCCTCTTAGACTTCCCCAAATTATTCTATGACCCATCAAGTTGATGATCAAGATTAACCATCATGCAGAATATTGAAGCAGAAATAGGATGGGGTCGAGAGATGCACACGGCAGGTTATGATGTACTTTGTCTCTTCCCAGTGGGTATTCCATTACTTACCATTCTTGTTCCTACTGCTCCTGCTGGTCCTCATTTGCCCTCAGCCATGTACACAAGCTTTTGGTCACTGTCCCCCCTCCCTTGCTGCAGAAGCCATACCCACAATTGGACTGAGGGCAAGATTAACTCAGAAAGCCATTTACTGTCATCTTGATAAAAGCAAGCTCTCTCTAGACCATCCCATTCCTCCATCACCCCAGGTCTCCATGGAGGTGATCAATAAAAACATATAAAGTGCTCAGAAGGGCATTGCTTAGACTACCTAATGTCAAGCATGCCTGACTTTAATGATTGTTTTTGTTATTCTGCACAGCAAGATGAAATTCATCTTTTCTGAGATTTCAGAACAGGATGTTCCTCTCTTCTGCTTCTGTCTTTTTCAAACAACCACTGTAGATTTCATGAGCAATCAGTTTACGGTGGAGCAAGGCAGAAACTAGGAAGAAAAAACAATGACAAAGGGCAACTTGTGTGACATTCACACCACACAGAAGGGACCCTTAGCATGTAGCACCTGACAGAGGAGCTGGCGGAGGGTGGGCACCTTCTGGGAGTCTGACTGTTCCCTTTGGAGATGGCAATGGCATCGCCACAGGGATTCTGTTGAAGAAGGGATTGAGTCAAATTTTGGTCATGGTGTTTTCCATCAAGGTAAACTTGGTAAATTCATTTACCTCTGTGAGCCTTGACTCCTTAGATCACAGATGGATTGTCAATCTCTTCTGTAGGCCTGACTTGAGGACTCAGGGTAATTACCTACAGTTTTTTATTATACAGCTGGTATAGAGTTCACTATTACTATGTGGAGCCACAACTATTTCTAACTCTCTGGGGGCCGTGACCCACATGTGATGAGCCGTGGGCTTCATCGTGTGGCAGCTCAAACCCCAATTTCTTAGTGCATCTGTGATGCTGGCTAGTTTTTCCCTTTAGGCAAAAATCTCCGATTTCCATAATCTTGTCACCTTAATTGCTGCTGTCACTGTGAGCACTGAAATTAATTTTGACTTCTTTTTTCTGCTTAGCACTTGAAATGTGACTTATGGGTTGTTTCTGGGCTTAGCAGGGGCAGTATTCCTGTGGGCTTGAGCATTGCTGGCCTGAGTCCTGTGTGTGGGTCCACTTTCTGTCCAGAGCCTCCCACAGGAACTATAAACCTCAGGGAAAGGAACCATTTGTCTATGCAAGGGAAGAGAAGCAAGCAAGATTTGCTGCATGCCTAGGCATTACATTGCTGCATGTGGATTTTCCAACTTCAAGAGTTAATTGAAGGGGCATAATTTACAAATAAAGTCAGGAAACTAACTTTTAGGGAGTAAATCTGAATTTAGTGGACAATATCGGCCACCGTCAGTGTAATAAAACCCCCTCAGAGGATTCTGAATTCTTAATTCGGGCTATTTGTTTATGGTTAGGTATAGTTTCTGTGTTAAGCAGAGTTCTCTAGAGGAACAAATATATTAAGAAAATAATATGTATTAATATAATAAACATATCCACATATACTGTAGATGTATACAAGGAACAATTTTTAGATTGTCTTACCTTGCTGGGGACTAGGTAGCTGCAACAAAGATCTGTAGAGGTAGATAACCCAGCGGTCATTCCGAGAAGACAGCCATCTCGGCTGTACTGATTGGGCACGAAAGCCTGGTAACCCTCTGGGCAGTCTGAGTCCTCAGCAGAAGACCAGAAAGCTTGATCCTGATCAGATTAGCTCCTGACAGCAGAGGAAGAAAGACTTGGAAAGAACAGTTTGCAAAAGTGAGTGTGCAAGCCCTGCTTCTTCTTAGACATCATTTTAATCAGGGCCATTTGGAGAGGTGCCACCCACATCATTCCCAGCTACCACACACCTGTCAGTCATCTCTGCAAATACCCTCACAAACAGAGAGAGGTGTGTGTCACAATTTAGTCCAGTTCACAACTGAGCCCAGCCACACCTAGCAATCACATTTTCACAATTGGCTTCAAGTTGACAACCAGGGTTGACCACCTTGCTGTCTGACTACCAATTTTCAAGGTTTTGTTAGAATCTCCCTCTGTGCTGCGTACTTCTCATCAACTTGACACAATACAGGGTTGTGAGAGATGAAGGATCCCCCACTGAGAAAATGGCAACAAAAGACTAGGCTACAGACAAACTTATAGGACATTTTCATAGTTACTGATTCATGGGAGAGGACCCAGCCCAGGGGATACCATCCTGGGCTGGTGGCCCTGGGAGTCAGAGGGAGCCAGCCAGTCAGCAGCACTCCTTCATGGCGTCTGCATCAGCTTCTGCCTCCAGGGGTCTGCCCTGTGTGAGTTCCTTTCCTGACTTCCCTGAACTATGGTCTACACGCTATAAAACAAAAGAAACCCTTTTCTTCTCAAGTTATTTTAGGTCATGGTGCTTTTCCACATCAATGGAAACCCTGGTCAAGTCACCTTCCACTTGGTGCTACTGTGAGAGCTTACTGTCCTGCAGTGTCATTTCCCTGATCCCATTCTTGCTCCCCACAACTCATTCTCCCCATGACAGATTATAACTATTTGAAAAACTTAAATTTCACTATATTAACCTTCCAGCATTATTAAAACTTCAATGGCTTTCTATTGTGTGAAAACAATTCGAGGGTGCATTAAACATGATTACTTCTCTTATCAACAAGGCTGGCCCTATCTTTGACCTTTATCAATGTAAAGAAGAAAAAATGTTGCCTAACATGCAATTCTGATCCTTAAAAGATCTTTGGTTCCCTGTTGAGGTTCTCTTTCTTGGAGCCCCCTAGTCATGCGGCAAGGAAATCCAGGCTTGCCACATCACACGCCTTCCAGCTCAACACAACATCCAGATGAAGGTTTATATAAGACTGACTCAGTACATGCTACCAAAAGAGGTATCTAGACTAATAATATATTTTATTAACTTAAACCATTACATGTAATTTTATTTATCTACGTGTCCATGCATTCATCTATACATACGTGTTAATTCTTTCAACATATATTCATTGAACCTCTCTGATCTGCTGGACACTTCAATTCTGTGCTATATCACACAGGCATTATCTTGTTCCTAATGAAGAGGACTGACTAGCTAATAGCAGGCAACCAAACACAAGGGGGCATTGCCAAGAATCTGAGAAATACGATACTGTCCTGTGTCCTCACCCACTGTCATTGGCCATGCATGTGACATCTTCTCTGGCTTAGACTTTTTCATTGACCATTATTTCCTTCAATACCTTTATTGATGTCAACATTAATTCCACATTGTTTACAGGCTGTTTTATACCCATCTTCCCATCTGTTCCCTCTCTACCTCTCACTATGTTGTACCCTCTAAGTCAGACTTCCTCCATCCTAGAGATGAGCAGTTCTTGGACATAGGAGCCACATTTGAACAACTGCATTCTGCATTGTCTCAGATATACTCAGTAGATCACAGTGGCACCTCTACCTGGTTTATATGTTGACTCCCCTCCCAAAAAATATGGAGAAACTTCTGAGAGGCAAACACACTCCTGGTTGAGAACCTCGTTTTGAGTCAAGGGGGTCAGGTTTAGTTTATTATAGGAAGGCTTTCCTCATCCCATCTATTGTCAATCAAAGTGCAGCCCTTCCTCAATCCAAGGATCAGCTACATAACCCCCTCCTTGGAACCGAGGCTTCAGCAAAACATGAGCTGAGAACAGGTGGCTTACCCACGGCCACTCCAGACGGGGCCCATTCAGCTCCCTGAAGCTGTCTTTGTTGAGCCCACCTATTCCCCCATTTTCCCCTGTGGATCTGCCCCATGCTCAGGTTAGAATCAACTTTTGTGATTTATGACCAAAGAATCCTAGCTAGTCTATCCTCCCATACCATCCAAATCTTAGGGTACTAATAGTAATATACCCCATCCCTCTTACCATTACTCTGGCTCTTCTGGAATGTCCTGCCCACCTGTTCCACTCACCCAGATCTTCATCCTTCATGACCAAGATCCAGTGGTATCACCCTCCAAGCATATCAGAGAGTAGCCTTACTCTGGTTCTTATGTGTACCCCTGGGCTGGGTGAACCCCTCGATTATTCTGTTCTGTTCTACAGCTGCCTGCTTGTATGTCTCCCTTCCTGCGATGGAATTCCTTTCCAGTTGAGACATCCTTCCTCAAGGCTGCAGGTGGATGCCAAACTCAGCACAGTTCCAGGCAGGCATCTCTTCTTGGTGACCACACTTTGTGTGAGTGGGCAGGTGTATGGATGGACTGACCTTGTGCAAGGACAAAAGGTCTGAGAATCATCACACTGAGAGTAATCATGTTGAATTGCTAGAATAAACCTTTCGTGGGTTTGCGCTCATATGTTCAAAGTGCCCTGGGCCAAAATCAAAGAGCTCATTTCTCCAGATGCACAGAGGACAGACAGCACAAAGTCACTGTGACCTCTGAGATTCTGTTTTCTACAAAAATAACAGAGTTTTTTTTTTTTTTTTTTTTTTTTTTTTTGGTCTGATTATAAAAGCAGTGCAAATATATTGTGGTGAATTTATATAACATAAAACTCAAAAATAAGAATTCCCCCATTACTCTATCCAGAGAAAAAGGCTAGTCCTTCGAATTTAGCCCCTCCGAGGTGCAAATTCATATTTATTTAATACTATTTTATGATATTCTTTCTTCCATTTGATCTTAGAAAATGCCCACTTTATGTGTTTGAAGAGAACACTGCTTTTAGAGTGTGTTTTTGATTGCATTTCACAGCTGAGCCAACACGGACTTAGTCAAGCCCTTTGCTGCCAGAGCTTTGCTGTCCTGTCTGGGGCAGGTGGGTGTCAGAGACACCATGCTGGAACCTGAGTATGGCTGACCAACAGTCGCTTATTCCCACCTAACTCTAGAGTAGGCTGAGGCCGGGCAGGGACCTAGAACAGTGGGCGTACAGCTGCTGGTGTAGCTACTGGCTGGCTACTAGTTTGGAGCTTGTGGTTTTTATGGGGAGAAGAGTCCCCAGACACCAGGCCTACATGTGACAGGCTTACCCTCAAAGGCAATACTTTCCACCAGACCTCTCCCCACCCATCTCTATTTCGAGAGAACAAAGCAGCAAGACTGACAAATGATCTCGGTTGTCAAATTGACCGGTTTTAAATCACCATGGAAACCCACGCAGGGTGTATCCAGGAGAGCGTTCCCAGCGATGTTTAAGGAAGGAGAAAAGAGTCACCCAGACCCTGGGAACACCATCCTGTGGGCTGCAGTCCTGGACTAAACAGGAAGGAAAGGGAAAAGGAAAGGCACCTTCGTCTGACTGCAGATAGGATGTGGCCAACAAGCACCCCATGACCATGCCAAGCTGCTTTCTTCACCGTGAAGCCCTTCAAAATGCAAGCAAGTGGCTTCGTCTTCCTCCGTAAGCTGCTGCTCTTTGTGTACTTGGTTACAAGAAAAGTAATACCAAGACCCTTGTAAGGTAAGTCTTTAACCTGAGGATGAGGGTAAGTGAAGGCAAAACCGCCTCATCCTCTCATACAGTAGTTTCCCTGGTGGACCGAGGCAGGCCTGCCTTTTCTGCAGAATAAAGGCAGTGCTCTTGGAGGTTGTCTCCCACCTCCCCGAGAGCAGTCTCCTCTGAACAGACGGGACTGCGTCTCCATGTTTCACTTGTTAACAGGGCTCCATGGCCGAAATCACCCTGTTCTAGTGTCACTTCTGCTGCGGTGACAAAACACACGCACAAAAAGCAAGTTAGAGGAGGAAAAAGGTTCCAGGTCGCCGTCCATGTGTGCAGTGAAGTCAAGGCATAAAGATTGAAACTGGCTAGTCACATCAGACCCACAGTCAGGGCCAGAGAGCAACGGAGGCTTGCTTGATGGTTTGCTCGCTCACACCTTCCTTGATTTCTCCACTCTTACACAGTTCAGGAGTGGCTGCCTAGGGACAGGTGGTCCTCCCAGCAGGCTGACCTGCCACCATCAGTCAACTCAGGACAACAAACCCTACAGACATGCACACGGGGCAGCCCAGCGGAGACAGCTCCTCACCCAGATTGCCTTACCAGGTGATTCTAGACTGTCAAGTTGACAAAGTGAGGTATCACAAAGCCCCACTGGCATCTCTCATCTCTCCCTCGGCCAACTAGCTCTCCTCCTCCCCTCACATCTCCCCATTCCATTCTTTTATTTTTCACCAGACTCTGTGCTTTCAGCCGCAGCCGCTGTGTACGGTCGACCACAATGCTCTTGCCGCTTCCCCCCCCCCCCCCGACCCCGTCCTGTGGCGTGTTCCATTCCCTCAGCTTCCTCAGTCCCTAGGATGTTCTCTGAGAATCAGAGGGGGAGCCCGGGGAAATGAACTCCTTTTCAAATATGTTTTCAGAAAAATATATTGGTATAGGAGATGGGGTATTTTCAAAGTATTTCAAAACGTATTCCCTGCAAACAAGTTGTAGTCTATGGCTTTTTTATGATCCTCACTGCTCTCGCTGAGGTCACTGACTCTGTTCTGCAGGGTCACTTTAAGAGTTTGCCTCTATTTATTTGATAGGGGGAAGCTTTGTGTTTGCCCGTTTGGTTGTTTACCAGAATAGTAAGTATCGTTTACTGTCCCTTTGGCTTCTCCCTCTCCCAGTTGTCCTTTCTCCTGAATTTTAAACCTTTTCGCTACACACGAACTTTCACCTGATGCTTGTGGCAAGCTGTTTGGTTATTCTTCTGAAGTTTAAAGTTGGGGGAGTTTGCCTCATGATTTCTTCCATTGCTGAGAAGTTCTTTCCGTTTCATACACAAAACGTTTACCTGCTTGCTTGGTGATTTTATTCACATGATTGCATTTAATGTTTTAATGTTGGATTAGGTTGTTTCACTAATGGCTGATGTGTCTCTTTTTCTTTACTGCTAATTTTTGCATCTTTTGTTTCTTCCTCAATTTTTCTGCTAGGATCCAATTTGGGTTAACGTAGCATTAAAATTATAAAAACCCTCACATTCTATGTTCTGTCAAATCTCTTGGTCAGTCTTTTGTTTCTAAATCATCTTCAGAACTGTTTACACACGTCTTAAACAATCTCAGAATCATAACTGACATTGAATAAAGTGCATTAGCTAATTTTGGGAAAGGAACTTCGCTTTTAACACGTGACCAATCAAACCCAAGGCCTTGGGGCATGCTGGGAAAACACTGCCTCGAAGCCAATCCGTTGCCCAGAAGAGATCTTCAAAAGATGGGCCCCTGAGCCCTTCCAGGCCTCATATGAAACCCTGTGCTAGGATCGCCGCGTCTATCTCTGCACTTCCTCCCAAGTTTGACAGTGTAATTCCTACTTGGTCAACATTGTGAATGGAATTAATCTTTTTCTAATTGCTTTATTGCAAATATAGTGGACACTATAGTTCCACTGAATTTTCCGCACACACCTTCAGAATGTTCTCCACATTTCCGTCCCTTCCCCAGCTTAGTTCTTTTCCATCCACAGCGCTAACAAGGCTAACGTCTCATTAAAAGTGTGCCACGTGTTTGTCTGAGGTGTGGCTCCCGCTGGGGAAGCTTACAGACGGCACCCACCCAGGAACTTTATTTTATTCCAGTTCCACTTGGCTATAGTTTGTGTGGAGCGCTGATGAGCTTAGCCTTTGCCTGGGAATTTTGTGGGTGCTGTGTGGTGTGTGCTGTCTTCTAAATGGGCCATTACAGAAGACAAGCTTGAGGCCAGTTTGCTGTTTCAGTCTTTCCAGGCAAAGTGCAGTGTTTCCCTTTGTTCTATTCCCGGAGTACACACAGAAAATTTTTGAATTAATCTTTGAAACTCTAAGCCCGCGGGAGCCGTTGTCTAACGAGCAGGGCCCATTGTATCTATTCAGATTCAGGCCGTCTGCAAACCCGGGAGGCTTTTGCTACTTTGCCACTCTGATGATTGCTTTGGTCCTATTTTTCAGGGTTGCTTTCTCAAAGCACCAGTTGGTGGTGTGTCGGGAACTCTATATTTGGTTCTCCCCAGCTTCCCACTCCTCTCATTTCCTGTCTTTGTTCTTGGACTCTGCGGTCTGCGCAGGGTCACCCACAGCCCACAGGTGTAGCGTCCGTGGTGTCCTCTGCCTGGTTCTTACACCATGATTTTACATGAACTTACATTTTTGTCCCATTTCCATACCACATGCCAGCAGTGCCTGTCCGCCTGTCCTGAGCCTGACTCAGTCCCTGTCTGCGAGGGGTTTTTATGATCTTTAGTTTTTCTTCTTTAGCCTCCATTATTATTTTCATCCATCAGACAGTCTCCAAAGAAAAAAAAACCTCTCCGATTTTAAACATAGTGTGCCAATGCAGGAAATCAAAGAGAGTACAGAAAAACAAAAATGATAATTATTTTGTTAACAAAAAGTCATTAGCATAATGAAGTAGGTTTTTCTTTTTTGCCCAAATTTGGTTTGGCCAAAATTGACAAAATTGGGTTTTACTCAGTAGGAATATCTTCCCCCTTTTATATCATTACATATTCTCAGGAAGTTGTTGTAACTTCAGTTAGATCTACTGGCTCTCAGAAGAAAAGGTGGAAGTCGAAGACTAGCTGGGGAAAGAAAGGGCCGATCAGGAAGGTGAGGGGACAGAGTGGGATGGACAAGCAGGAACAAAACAAGCAAGTTCACACATTTTCATGACAGAGACTCCTCCTTATATAGACTTAACATACTCTAACAAGAACATTAGGCATGGCTGGAGGGATTGCTCAGTGGTTAGGGTCCTTACTGCTTTGCAAAGGACCAACCAAGTTTGATTTCCCAGCACCCACAGGGTAGCTCACAGCACACACACGTCCAGGGCAGGAGGTTCTCCGCAGCATGCATGTCGACCCGTGTCCATACTTATGAGAGCAGTTTTCAAATTTCTAATTTCAAAAACGTTCACATATTTAAGGGGCTAGCAACATTGTACTCAGAATTCATGACATCACTCTGTATCCCCATAAATACATAAATGTATATAAGTGACTGTCATTTATCAATGTCATTTTACAGAACTAAGTGCATGAGGGAATCAGACATGGTGGCCGTAAGAGGTTGACTTTCTTTGCTAAGGACCATACCCCGAGCTCCATGTAAGACAGTCTCTGTATCAACGCACATTCGGAGGAGAGTGTGCGCATTGAATAAAGTGTGAGTTTGCTTTCAGGGGTTATGCCATTAATAATAAGACTGCCATGAAATTCACACGCACATTGAGACTCTGCAATGTGCAGTCTGCAGGGCGCAAGACTGTTCAATCCCAGCTTTAAAACATGCGCACCCTGCTGCAAGCACTTCTTATGTCAGGATTTAGGTCTTGAAAACAAAGGTCGTAATGGCTGCATAATATTCTATTGTGTGATTGGACTGTTTCCTGAGACGTTTGTGCTTCTTTGAATTTTATTTGTAGCATACCAGATGAATTAGGACACTTCTCATTTTAGTAAATCTTTTAAGAACTGTTGGCTTGGCACTTTTGATGTGTTTATAAAATGTACCTCTCTTTATGTTTCCTCTCATTCATGGCTAAAGTTGTTTACTATCCCGTAGGCCATTGTTCTATCATCATCATCATTATCGTTACTGCTATTATTATTAATTTTTCTTTTTTTTTCAAAATGGGGAAAGTTTTAGGCGGATGTTTGCTAATAGAAAAGTATACTAAAAACTCTCTCTCTGTGCTCATGCATGTGTGCATGTGTGTGTATGTATGTGCATGTGCGTGAGAGAAAGAAAGACAGAGAGAGAGAGAGAGAGAGAGAGAGAGAGAGAGAGAGAGAGAGAAAGAGAGAGAGAGAGAGACTGCACGTGGTAGTATATGTGGGAATGTGGGCATGTGTGTTACAGGTGTATGTGCCTGTGTGTGCATACAGAGGCTGGTGTGCATAGGACACTAGATGATCTGCTCTCTCCCCTGTGACTTCTTTCCTTGAGACGGGTTTTTCACTGAGCCAGGCTGACCCTGAGCAAACCCTAGCAATCTTCTGCCTTTCACAGGCATGCTTACGGCCATATGTGCCATTTTATGAAGATGCTAGGATTTGAACTCAGATCCTCATGTTTGTGCAGCAAATGTTACCCACTGACCCATCTCTCTAGTTCCCAGATGGAGTGGGTTTTCCTGATTTCCCTATCTATCTTTTGGGTTCCCCCTCAGAGCTTTTGGTGGAAGGCTATTGACTAACCCATTAGCTGAATCCTCACAACTCTACACTGAATGTAGACCAAGGAGGAATTGTTGTCTTACTGATGGACCAGAAATAATTTATTCATGAATTAAAGTTTGAAATTTTTATTGTATGTGTGTGGTGTTTTGCTTGCATGTATGTCTGTGCACCACATGCTTGCACTACCGTAAAGGCCACAAGTGGCATCTGTTTCTCTGTAATTACAGATAGTAGTGAGCTACATCTAGGTGCTGGGAATCAAACCCTAGATCAACCTGCTAAATCCTCTCCCCAGGCCCTCTTCATGGATCTCCAACGCTCCCTAGTTCTTTAGTCAGAAGCATTGTGTTAAATCAAAGCTGGAGATCTGTTCCTTTCTGTCCTGCTCTCTTAATCCTTTCTCTTTTCATTTTACTTAGGTGTTGAGGCTTGAGCCTGGGCCCTTCACGCTGAGCATGCAGACTGTTACTGAGCCAAATACAACCCTTTTCTTGTCTCTCTACTTACTCTTTAGATAGCAATAAACCTACACCATTCACTCTTTCCTGTTTGCATCATCTGATGTGCGTAACAGCCAACACCCCTGACCATCAGAGCTTACACATGACTGTAAGGGGGTGTGTGGGGTGGGTCACTGGAGAAACTAAGGTCTCATCAGAACTTGCTTCCTACATACCAGAGTCCCATGTGCCCCAGATACTACAGGTCATGAGAAATTCATTAACAGGCCGGAGAGGTGGCTCAGCCATTAAGAGCACTGACTGCTCTTCCAGAGGTCCTGAGTTCAATTCCCATCAACAACATGATGGCTCACAATCATCTACAATGAGATCTGATGCCCTCTTCTGGTGTGTCTGAAGATAGCAATGGTATACTCATAAAATAAATAAATCTTTGGAGCTGGAAAGATGGCTCAGTGGTTAAGAACACCGATTGCTCTTTCAGAGGTCCTGAGTTCAAATCCCAGCAACTACATGGTGGCCCACAACCATCTGTAATGAGACCTGATGCCCTCTTCTGGTGTGTGTGTGAAGAAAGCTACAGTGTACTCATATATAATAAATAAATAAATCTTAAAAAGAAATATAACCTCCATTGCCTTCTCCACCTCAGTCTTGCTGTTCTGCCTCCTGTTGACAAGAGAGTCCTTCAAGGAGCCCCCTCCTGGAGTAGCTGCCCAGTGCCTTTACTATCATGCATGTTGACAGGGTTTGAAGTTACTTGAGCAGAAATGAGTCCCTGTCCAAATTAGATGTTTCAAGACTTTCACCTCTGGTGACCCAGGATTATGTAATGGCACTGTGATCTAGGAGAATGGTACTGGAGCAATGTCTTATACTCCTCCAAATGACGATGGCTCCCATTTCTGAAACTCTTCATTGTTTTAAAGGGTTTTTATATGCATTATCTGAGCACCTGTTAGAAGCAGGTGCTGAGAACACAGAGCAAACGGCGTATCAGCCCTCTCCACTCCCCCCCAATGCTGTCCACGAACTTCATACTACACTTTGAATAAGATCTTGATTTCACTTTTCCGCAAGAGCTGGTTCTTCTCTTTGGACCATCTCAATGCCCTGCCTCCTCTTCTGAGCAATCTCTACTCTCTTTAACCACAGAGGGCTCTGGGCATCTCTCTCCTGACTTCTGACTGGGATGTTCTTTTTTTGTATTCACATAACTTACTGCTACATGTCATTCAAAGTCTCCACTTAACTGTCATCTCCTACAGAAGCCAAAACACTGTTTGAATCATCAAAGGTATGGGGAAGGAAAGCAGTTCATCCCAAACAAATCATTAATTCTTTAGGTACAATCACTTAGTCAATTGATTTTCAACAAGCTTTCCACTATGGTTCAGGCTCAGTGTTAGACACTATTGATATGGTTGAGTGGTTGGCCATACCTCTGACATCTTGAAGAATGTTGTGTGGAATTGCTCCTGGGGAGACATGAGCAAATATCTACTCACACTAGATAGGGAATGACAACACACCAAATTAAGGACACCACCACAGTTGATTGGTGAACCAATGAGTTTTATTGGGGTTACTTATAAAAGTATAAGTCAGGGTAACTTACAGAAGCAGAAATGACTTAAAGGCAGCTGCATCACCAAAACCCACACCAGAATCGGTGACAGCTTACGAAAGCTGTGGAAAGATGAACAGGTTGGAGAGCGTTTTTTCCAGGCAGCTATGTTCTCTTTTCACCACTTCTGGGTGTCTTTCAGTAGTCTCTACAGTTTATGTACACTTGGAGAAGGAGAGCCTAGTGATACTAGTCAGTTTCTGGGACTTCCTGAAGATAGTGGATGGTTTGCTCCTCGTTCTTTTGGAGCTTCCCCGCAGAAGAGCATAGCTCACCTCCCCTTAGAAAACCCTGAATCTTATGCAGCTTCTCTTCAAGAGTTTACCTCGAAGGAATTTGATACACAATTCTACTTGCTTTTCGTAGCTGATAGTCTGTAAACAGAAGTAATCTTGCCAAAGGTTGGGCAGATGGAATGAGCATGATGGAGTCAGCCTGAAAGCTATTGCTGTAATGTGACCCCTTAACAGAGAACTCACTTGTTTCTCTTCTTCAATTTCTAATCCTCTAATTCATGAACTCAGATTCTGCAGAAGAAAAAGGATCACGTTTCAAAGCGACACAAAGATGTCCGAAAGGGCCATTAATCTCACACATTCTGAAGCCTGGCCTGCTTCTCAGTTCCACTTCCAGGAGTGATTCACCCTTCTTGTCTGAGTGTGTGCCCACAGAATGTTCTAGGGGAAGCCTCTGTTTGACTTTTGCTTTTCCCCGCCTTGGGGGAAAATTGAGGGATAGTTGCCATAGTGACTCAGGGTACAGAGATTCTTACCTTATTCTGCAAAAGGAAGTGCAATGAGTGGGGCCAAAGGTGAAGGCTGGAATCCAAAAGATGCTGATATTTCATTTCAGAAACCTCTAGCTATGGTTTAAAAAGTTTCTCATAATTAAGCTATGTAATTCCAGTGCTTTTTAACCTAGCTCTCTTCATAAGAAGAGCAGGAATACTAAGGAGTCTTTTGGGAATTATCTAAAAGATAACTGTAGTTATTCCTTGAAGTATTTAGAAAGCATCTGCTGTGTGTGTTGTAAGGCCATCAATATTCTTATTTTATTACCACATCTTCCACAATCAGTTACCACTGTTACCACCATCATCAGAGTTATCACCATTACTACCAATGTTATCATCACCACCACCATCAGCACAATCAGTATCACCATCACCACCACCACCACCACCACCACCATCAGCACCACCACCACTACCACCACCATCACCACCACCACCATCAATATCACCACCACCATCACTACCATCAGCACCATCAGTATCACCATCAGCACCACCACCACCACCACCATCATTATCAGTATCACCAATATCATTAATAGCTTCCAGTAACTTCTTTGTCAGGAACAAAGCCTTGTAAAAGAACAAGGAAAATGAAAATGAAAACTTTCTTGTCAAAGTGATCCTATTGAGATATAGTTATCATGCAAAGCTGTTGAAAGTTTAGAATTTAAAATTTTTAACGCGTACTCATGAAAGAGTCTAGACAGTTGTGGTAATGAGCACGCATCCACTCAAACATCTCTTCAGTGCCCTCTGTCCCATGCTGCTCCCAGCACATCTCCCAATGGCCAGACAAATGCTCATGTGCTTTGTTTCCCTAACTACATGTGTTTTCTGCCCTCTAATGCTGCATAAATAGAGTCACCCAAGTATTTTACCTATTAGAAAAGCTGCAATAATTGTTTGATACTCTGTGGGCAAAGCTTTTCTATCGTAACGTGTTTCTCCATTTGTCTATTGATCATTATTTGTTCTGTTTCTTCCTTTTTGATATTATATGAAAACTCGTTGTAAGATTTACATATTGATTAATAGTCTTTCTTTTTACTTTTAGCCTTTATCTTTAGAAGACAATGCTGGATACAATGTAGAGATCAACACAGCACAAGGACCTCAGCCATAATGGATGTATCTAGACCATATTTCCTTCAACTATGGCTCAGGAAACACGATGGAGGAGGGAGCAGTAGGTGTTTCAGAGCCAGAACACTGGGACGTCTAAATGGAACGACTCTCTTAGAAATGGCTACATAAGAACAAATGAACAAGCAGTATCAGTGGGCATGCTAGTGTGGAAGGGAGACAGCTCTTGGAATCCCACCTCTAGACGAACAAGGACAGACTCTAGCTAATGCCTCTGTGAGAGGGAGAGCGATCCTGTCCATTCAGCCTTGAAATCATACACACTACCAACAACCATAGACTCATCATTTTGCACGTATGTAATCATGTATACATATACACACAATAATATATATATATGTGTGTGTGTAATTATGACGATAAAAGGAAAAGAGGCTATAAGCTCATGAGTGGAAGATCATGGGAGGGAGAGTAGCTCACAGGGCCTAAAGGGAAGGGGTGAAAGTGACCTAATTCAATATAAACCATCTTTTAAAAGGAAATAATAACAAAATTAAATCATAAATAAAAATAAAGTCCCCGTCTGTTTTAGTGTTTTATGTCTTAAAATCACACTTTATTTATGTACTTACACCAATGGTCTCTTAATATCAACGTAGATCATCATGTGATTAGAATGTTTATATAAAGAAAATAATCTTTTTAAACACCTCTTTTATGTAGCTTGGTTGTGGTAAGTACTAAGAAGTGAAAAAGTTCACCAGACACCATGCCATGCTACCTCCTGCTAGTCTCTGTCTCTGGCGGTCTTTCTGCCACCATGGCTAACCCCATCAGCCACTATCCATCTAGTTCCCATAGTGGGAGCTGCCACGCCCATCCCATACAGAGACCACCAATCTCTCAGCTCTCTGTTGTGGAATCTGTTCACACTCCCAGCAACCCCATAAAATCACAACTCTAGAGACTTCTAATTCATCAGTCAGATTTATACCAGTAATTCTCACTCCACAAAACATCCACTACAATAAACTCAGAGCCTATTGATATTAATATAAACTGCACACCTAGATAAGACAAAATTCCTGTAATTATCATCCCTTATAAGATATTCATAGTTACCTGTGGCTCTTTAAGGCCACATGGGGTTGGTTGATTCTTTTCCTCCTCCATCTTTGTTTCTTCTTCTCTCTTCTCCTACTTCTCCCACCTCTCAAAAACTTCCCTTTTCACAGCCCAATCGCAGGCCTTGTCTTATCTTGTGCCTGTCCTCACCTGCATATAGACATCAATCTATGTAGCTTAATAAATATTACCACTAAAAAGGTCAGATCTATTTATGAGTGAAAGTTATAATGGATGTATCTCAGTTTCCTTATATGTAAGGCAGAAAACATTCAACTACTTTGGGGGTTGTTGTTCTGAAGATTCATAACCTTATTAAATGAAAGTGTTTGACACATAACTTTTGCTTGCAACAAATGTAACCCGAGTTTGAGCAAAGACCTAGCTGCTAAGACTCTAAAAGAGAGTTCACAACTAAATACAAATTAAAAACAGTTTCCCTTTACAAATAATTTAAAATGACATTCTCTCACAACATGTTTGGGATGCAGTCAGTGTCTAAATTCATCTGACAATCTAATATGATTATTACCTCCGTGTAGTGTTGTGCAGTCTATTAGCTGGTGAGAATCGTCTGTTTTAAGCATTTTTTTCTGCTGCTCTGCAGAGGGAAAAGGCACAGAAGGCCCAAAGCGCTTGAGCAAAGTCTTGTGCATCAGGAAGAGAGTTGAGTGGTGTGGGGACCATGTCGTTACAGATGAAAGGGTCAAGTTACGTTTACTCCAAAGGCCTTCAAGGTTCCACCTTCTCACACCCCACTGCCTGCTATTTGACAAATACCCAAAGGTCCAATGGGAACTTTTGATTGTTTGATGTTTATTCTTGCTCCTCTGTAATACGATGCCTCATCTGCTTCTGAGGCTTCTTCACAGATAACCCCTCCCAAAACGAGCATGCCCTCCTCATCTTCTCAAACTCACCTGAAACCTCAGAGCCCACAGAATGTCCACTCACTTCTTATCTATGCACCTGCTATATTTCCACCAATACAGTGGTCACTTCGTAAATCACATTAGTGGAATGTTGCCACATTCATCTGATCTACCCAAGTTCTCCAGCATCGTCCTCTAAACCATCCACATACAAGTGGCTGGGGTCAACATCCGGGCTTTGCACTTGAATTGTGTTAGTTCAATCACACTTTGTTTATCTCTCTGAACTGTAACCTTGAAAAGTGCCTTAATCTTTCAGTTAAATTTCTCCATTAGTAATGTGTAAACTATCTCATAACATTCATGGGGGACTAAATGGGAATTGTAATATATGTACAAATAATGATATATAAGTATAAACAAATTTAATACAACTAGAAGTGTACACTTAATAAACAATTTTAGATGAGTATAAACTGCTATGCTAAGATTGTAGCTTTATTTTCTTGGCTGCTCCTTTAGGACACAAACTCACTGACAGCATTAGAAAATATTCATTGCACATACGTCCTGAATACTTAGGACATATATAATACAATGCAATAAGAATAAGTGGTCAATAGGTGTTTATTAAGTCGGGATTCAGGTTTGAGTTCTGCTTCTGACAGGCTCTAGGTGCGACCTCAGGGAAGCTTTGCTACCTTTTGAAGTTCTAGTTTTGCCTATGAAATAAAAAACTATAATTTCAACATTGAATGATGTATGTTTTAAAATTATTAGTTAACATTGTAGCTACAAAGCAGTCTTTAATTCATTGTGTGCTGGGATGTAAACACATGACTGGGTTATCAGGTGTACACATGGCCTGCTGTCTGTGCTGACTTCTCTTGTGTTTAAGGAAGGACTCCAGAGAGAATCAGTATTGGCTATAGGAGGAAAGAAGTCTTAATATAGGAGATTCCCAGATAATAGAAAAAAGTAAATATTTATATTAATTCTGAGACCTAAGGTCAGGGAGTCAGCCAATAACAGTTCATTATTAGATTTTGAAACGTTGTCCTGGAATACGTGGCTCCCATCCTTTGATATGAAATTAGACATAATTCATTTTCATACAGTTTGGGTGTGTGTAATATCTTTTTAATATATTATGTAGTATGTATGTAGATAGGTAGGTAGGTATGTAGTTTTAATATAGAAAGAAAAGGGTGGGGTGATAAAACCGTCTGAGGTTGAGACAACAAGAGAGGGACAGGATGTCAATTTGTGGCAATCAAGTTTACTGGATAATACACTTTTGTGGTTTCCAGACATTCCAGAGGGACAGGCAGAACAGTTTGAATGTGTCCTACAGTTGGTTACTGATTACAGGGCCATGGTCAAGTCTGATTGTATTAGGATTTTTTTGTATTGTTCTTATTGAGTAAGATCAATCCTTTTAAAAGGATTATTTTCCCCAGATTCCTATGTTTTCTTCATCCCACAAATAAATTCACGTCTCCCTGAAACTGCACCAGTTCCGATGCATACACTGTGACGAGGAAGAAAGTGAAAACCATTCACTCAGAAGGGGAATCGGGAAGATGAAGAACGCCCATTCAGCCTGGTACATAATACATACAGAAATATCACAGGTCTACAGTTGAGAAGCTTTATGTGCCAGCCTCTGGGCAGAATTGTTTGCACATAGTTTGTTTTTACCAAGATTTTTTTTTAAAGAAAATCACTCTTCACATTTTGTAAGTGGGCAAAATCAAAGCAGACATGATGTGGAATAAAAGTGAGTGGGCGGCAACTTAGTTATTTTCAAATAATGATAAGAATAGATAGTAATTAATGACCTGGGTGTGGACTCTTGGTTACAGGTGGCACAGTGGGTTCCATGACCTGGGTGTGGACTTTTGGTTATAGGTGGTACAGTGAGTTTCAGAAAACTGGAAACCTGGGTGCTCCTGGCAAAGCAAACCTATGCACACCTGGGCTTACAGGTAATTTAAACTTTTCTACTCTCTCAACCAGTGCTAACCTGGGATAGCCTTCATTTGAAACTCTGCCAAGTCTGTGGTCTTCCCTTCCCTGGTAGAAAGAGACATCAACAGAACCCAAACTCTACATCTTAGCAGACCACAGTGCCAATGGGACCTCTAAGTTCCAGGCACCTAAACCCCAGAGATGACCTCTGACGGGATCAGATCCATGGTACTGCAGCTTCTGGGTAAGCCACTGGATAGAGTAGAGAGGAATGGTAAATGATATTTAGGCAGACACATGGTTTGGGATGTAAAAGATGTGGTAACAGATGGCTGTGTATTGCTGCTAAAGCAAAACTGAGCTTATAAATCTGTTAACAGAGCTCCCAACACAACCAAAAGGCAGCATTTACCAATGACAGTTGTTGACTCCTGAGAGTTGGCTGTAACCTTTGTCAGGAGATTAGAACATACAAGAGGAAAACACAGTGGTGGTGCGCAGGTTGCTATTGTCCAGTACAGGTGCTTTATGTACACACATCCCTAGTTTGCTGATGTGGAATGGAGTGAGAATCCTTGAACAGAACTGTGGCGTTATAAATTGTGAAGCAACTTCTAAAATGGATTTCGTATCCCACATCCTTATTATTCTCAACCAAGTTCGTTTACAACCAGTCCCCCCGCCTGGTGTCTTAGTGTTTTTCTAAACTTAAAAAAAAAAGTTTTCAGAATAAAGTTAGACAGAAAATATCTTGTTTCCTTCCAACTTCTGGAAATTGTTTGGTTCTACTCTGATCTCATGGGTACTTGACAACAAGTCTGACTCAGTCAAACCAAAACCAACCAAACAAGCCCCAAGTGAGTCATGGTGACCAGCATGCATATTCATAGGCTCACTCCAAGAGAGAATGCACTCCAGGCTCTCTTGTTCACACCCCATGCATCTGTGGTCTTGTAGCCGGCACTTGGAGAAGTCAGAGTTATACTTATTCACCCCTCTGGGTCAGTGATGGGTTTGAATCCTCAGTGAACCGCTGTCTCACAGAGCCACATGCCAAGTGCTCATCTGTGGATGCAGAGTTGTGAAGGAAGTCTGTTCTTGCTTCCACTAGACATCCCTCCAGTTGGGTTTTTCTTGAGTTTCTGCTGCATCCTGGAGCATTAGCCTTCCTCCACATATCTTCCTGTGGACATAGCAGAAGGACGTGCTGGCACTACAGTCAGACAGATTGAGGCTCTGCTGTCATGGATGATGTGACCTTGAAATACTTCTTTGCCCCTGAGGCTTAATGTTCTCCATTTTAAATGTAAATGTGAACCCCCCACACCTTAGGGAACCTTTCTGAGAAGAACAGGAAGAGGAAACTAGCAGGCAGGGAGCACAGCTCAGTGCTTGTCTGGCACGAGTGAAACCCTGGGTTCTAAGCTCAGCACAGTATAAACCATGCGGTGGCCCATGCCTATAATTCCAGCACCCTGGAGGAGGTAGAGGCCGATGGATCAAGAATTGAATTAATTGTAAAGGTTCCCCTGGGCTACAAGAGACCTAGTCTTAAGAAAAACAACTATAAGAAAAGAAAAAACCCAGGATGCTGGAATGTGACAGTAGCTGGTGTCAACTGCAAGCCTCAGGAGAGAGGGAAAAGGTGGTTCTGACACCCACAAAATGCAGATGTTTGGAAAGGTTGCAGGTAGTCTTCAGCAAGAGGGCAGACACCTCCAGCTCCCCTGTGGTGACTTGACTTGGAGCAAACCTGTGGACCAAAGAGGGACTCACATGGCTGTCTTTTCCTCTGCCTTCCATCTTACTCTTTGGATGCATCCAAACAGATCCACGCAGTCTGTACAGGTGAGGGCCCCAGCACCAGGCTTGATGGTCAGGTACGGAGAGCAGACTGGAGGACCAGGGGAAACAGGCAGCTCATGCTCCAAACAGCAGGATGCATGTGCATGCTGTGTCACACTGCTTGGCAGGTGCAGTGTGCTTAATAAATATTGGCCCTGCTTATTTAATCAACACGAAGGGAAGTGGAGAATCTTGCATTTGGTGATTCATTTCCATTTCAAACTTGGCGTTCAATTTTATAGAAAAATTGAACCATGGTGGCTCCTGTTCTCGGTGTTTACTGTGTATATTGCAGCTCATTATCACCCCAGCTACGACCTCTGACACAGTCCTTCTTCCCTCTTCGGAAAAGCAATCATTTATCATTGATTTACTCATGTATGACTTTCCCAGCACCATCTATGCAACCCATGATACAAGGCACAGAGTCTGCCTTGGTGGACACACACTGGGGTGCACGGTGTTTACAACCAGACACAGGGAAGACATATAAACCATTTATCAAGAAACAGCATGTGCAGTATTAGCTGGACACAGGACAGGAGGCGGTACTGAAAGCTTAGTGGTAGAACCTTTTCCAGAATCCTTGATAAGCCAGCCTGACACTGTCATTACTGAGCATTTGGGAATGAATGTTTGAAGACCCAAAGGGGAACAGCATGACAGAGGAAGATGAGGGTTCCATCCCCAGAGTTTAAAGGTTTGAAATGTTTTGCAGTTGCTTAGCCCCAACTTTGATGTCTTTCCATTCTTGTGATGAGGTGTTTAAGTGAATAATATTTAGGTCATCTCCTGATTGCTTATAGAAATCAGCTTTTTGTTTATGGGCTGAGCACATTCTTTCCCAACCGATTACCTTGACAAAGTCGAATAGAGAATTGTTTCTGACCTTCCACAAGCAATTAAACATAAATGTTTAATCTGCCATCTCTCCCACACTGCCTTCTGAGCTCCTGCTTCTCAAGAACTGGTTTGTGTGCAGAACTTGGATGCACACACCTCTGCTTAACTAGCAAGGGCCTAGTGTGGTGCCCAGAGTGCTACTCTTTATGGCTCCCTTGCTTCAACCTTACCCTCCCACGTCTGTTTGTGCAGAGAACACAAAACCCATATTCCCCTGAACAGCCAGACATAGTTTTCTCCAGAACATACATGACATGGTGTGAAACAAAGAGCAGCAGAAGAAGGGAAAGGATGTCAGATAACAGTGATGGGCATAGGATGTCAGATAACAGTGATGGGCATAGGATGCCAGATAACAGTGATGGGCATAGGATGTCAGATAACAGTGATGGGCATGTTAATTATCTCCATGGACCTATTGTGTGTAACCAACAGTAGCCCAGAAATGGACAATACTATTATTTTCCAATCAAAACCAATATGTTAAAGACGGCATATTCTTAGAATGTCCCATGTTCCATGTCATTAAGAATAGCAGTGGATAAACTGGGCTGTGGATTGTATGGTCAACTGTCAAGACACGGACCCTTGGAGAATCCCAAAATGCTGAGTGGCAACACAGAGCAGAGAGCAGAGTGTCTATGCTGCAGAGATGGTGTGGATGTCTTTGCCTCCTTGACCCCGGATCCCTGAGTAAGAGAATCCAGCGTCTCTCACACTCGAAGAGTGGGGATGATGAAGATCTAGCAGTTCCCAGGAGAAACAGCAAGTGGCAGCTAATACCAGAAAACTAGAACATCTCTCCCTCTGAGTGATGCCATTGTATAACCCTCGGAGTTTTACCACAATCCTTTGCTAGTAGTAGAAGCTGAACTTTTAGTTTTCTCTGTTCCACATGCCTTTGAATTCTTTTTTCTGGAGCTCCAAATGTAACTGGGTAGAATCAACCTATGATGCAGGAAGCACTTGGTTCCTCCCCAGCACTGAATAAGATAGACAAAGTGGCACACATCCTTAAGCCTCACAACCAGGAAGTAGAGGCAAGAGAATCAGAGGTGACTTTGAGCCCATCCTGGCTATAGTGGTTTGGACGAAAGTAATCCCTGTAAGCCCACCTGTAAGCCCACAGGGCAGGGTGCTGTTAGGAGGTAATGGCCTTGTTGGAGAAGGTGTGTCCTGGGTGGGGTGGGCTTTGAGATCCTAGCTGCTTCCATCAGGCCCAATGCTACGATTTCCTCCTGCTACCTGAGGATCTGGATATAGAACTCTCAGCTACCTCTCCAGCACTGGGTCTGCCTGCAGGCTGCCAGGCTTCCCACCATGATGATGATGGACTGAGCCTCTTTATTATGAACCAGCCCCAGTGGAATGTTTTTGGTTTTGTTTTCATAAGACTTGCCTTGGTCATGGTGTCTCTTCATAGCATAAAAACCCTGACTAAGACACTGGGTTCCAATTCTTTCTCCTTTTGCCTAATTTGCCCTTTGATAACTTCACTGAAACCCCCCTCATCTACAAGTGCCCTCTGCTGTGACCTAAGGTGAGCTATGCTTTTCTCTGTCATGACATAGACACAGCACACATTATATTGTACTGATATAGCTGCCTTCTAGTCTGTTTTCCAGCCAGACTGTTGCCTCCTGGGAAAAGGGAAGAGTGTACTGGTTTTCTTATTACTATAACAGAAACACCTGCTGGGGTCAACTCAAGGACATGGATTTGTTTTTTAATCATGATTTCATGTTTCAGAGGGAACAGTTCATTATGGTGGAATTCATGACAACAGAACATGGACTATGGCTTGTTTCCAGTCTACAGCTGGGGCCAAGTGTTTAAACTGGAGCCCGTAGGGAGTATTTTACATCCAAATCATCACAGAGATGTATCATCTTTGCTCTTTGGTGACGATCACAGTCTACCATGAAAAGTAAGGATTCAATAAGCTCTGGCTGAGACTCCCTCAGTGGCCACCAATGGAGCATGTGAACAGAAAATGAAAAGGGAAACCTAGAGGTGCATCTAGCAGAGCGACCAGGACCTAAAAACAAAAGACCAAGTGCCCTAAGTGTGACCACAAGCTCTGCACAGTTCTAACTCTTGACTTTCTCTTCAAACCCCAGAAAGTTCAGGCAGCCATTACTGGGGTGTGCTGTGAGTTTCAGTGTACAACAGACAAATTTCTCATGGTTTTCAGAACTATCAAAATGTATTGAAATTTTCTTTTTGTGTGTGACCATGGGAGCCTGGATTATTTCTGTTTAATACTGTAAACTTAACCAGGGACAGGACTGTCTTGACCACTCTTACCTGACAAATATTTATTTGAACAAATTAGAAAAACACATGATCAATGAATGCTACGGGCTAGCTATGTGATTGTTGCTAAATTACACACTCTCACACCCACTGTCTGCTGACACGTAATCCATCCTTACAGGACCCCTGGAATTTATTATACATGAAGTGAAGCTGGTAATTCCTTACTTGGGGATAACTTGATTTACCTCTCTCACATCTCTGGTGTAAGTTCTAGAAGCTCTGCATCCATAGCACAGACTGGATTTCCTGCTTCTACCCATGTTTCTCAGGACTATCCAAGCCCAGACTGCCATCCTCTGCAGTACAACAAAGCTTCCTGATTTACTCACTAATATGACTCTTAAACACACACATCTTCCCACCATAGAGTGTTTCACCAGATAGGTTTGGGGAGATACACAGTAACTTGTAACAAAGAGTGTGGCAAAACGTGTACATGATCCCAGCATCCAGAAGCCCAAGGCAGCAGGACTGAAAGTTCAAACCCAGCCGGGTTACATCGCAAATTCATGGAGAACATAGCTAGACTTTGATTCGAACAAACGAATTAGCAAACAAACAAAAACAAAACAAACCCTGTGGTGTGTGTGTGTGTGTGTGTGTGTGTGTGTGTGTGTGGTGTATGTGTGTATGTGTGCATGTGTGTTCAGTGTGATGTTTATATGTGGTATGTGTCTGTGGTGTGCTATGGTGTTTGTATGTGGTGTGTATGTGTGTGGTGTGATGTTTATATGTAGTATGTCTCTATGGTGTGCTATGATGTTTGTATGTGGTGTGTGTGTGTATGTGTGTGTGTGTGGTGTGATGTTTATATGTAGTATGTCTATGGTGTGCTATGGTGTGTGTATGTTGTGTGTGTGTGTGTGTGTGTAGTGTAGTGAGATGTTTACATGTAGTATGTGTCTATGGTGTGCTATAGTGTGTGTATGTGGTGTGTGTGTGTGTGTGTGTAATGTAGTGTGATGTTTATATATAGTATGTGTCTATGGTGTGCTATGGTGTGTGTATGTGGTGTGTGTGTGTGTGTGTGTGTGTGTAGTGTAGTGTGGTGTTTATATGTGGTATGTATCTATGGTGTGCTATGATGTTTGTATGTGGTGTGTGTGTGTGTGTGTGTGTGTGTGTGTGTGTGTGTGTGTGTGATGTTTATATGTAGTATGTCTATGGTGTGCTATGGTGTGTGTATGTTGTGTGTGTGTGTGTGTGTAGTGTAGTGAGATGTTTATATATAGTATGTGTCTATGGTGTGCTATAGTGTGTGTATGTGGTGTGTGTGTGTGTGTGTGTAATGTAGTGTGATGTTTATATATAGTATGTGTCTATGGTGTGCTATGGTGTGTGTATGTGGTGTGTGTGTGTGTGTGTGTGTGTGTGTGTGTGTGTAGTGTGGTGTTTATATGTGGTATGTATCTATGGTGTGCTATGATGTTTGTATGTGGTGTGTGTGTGTGTGTGTGTGATGTTTATATGTAGTATGTCTATGGTGTGCTATGGTGTGTGTATGTTGTGTGTGTGTGTGTGTGTAGTGTAGTGAGATGTTTATATATAGTATGTGTCTATGGTGTGCTATGGTGTGTGTATGTGGTGTGTGTGTGTGTGTGTGTGTAGTGTAGTGTGGTGTTTATATGTAGTATGTGTTTATGGTGTGCTATGGTGTGTGTATGTGGTATATGTATGTGGTGTGTATGTGTGTGTATGAGGTATAGTGTGGTGGTGGCAGTGGTAGTGGTGTGTGTATATGTGTCTCTGTGTGTGTGGTGTACTGTGTGTTTGTGTTGTGGTGAGTGTGGTGACTCATTACAAAATTGCTAAAAATCCTCCAGTAATTTGGCATTTTATTTGAAATAAAGCAAGACCAGCGATCTGGGCTTATTCAGACCCATTAGCAACAGCTGCAGCTTCATGTCTTCCTACTGTTGCCATGGAACTCACAGTCCCCTCTGTGCTGTTCAACTGCTGTGCTTTCTCCCTTCATAGCTCCTGTGTGAGCTGTAACATAAATGTCCTGATTTCATACTAGCATTTCTCTTCCCATCGTTCATAGTTTTCCTCAGATGGTTACTTCCCAGAGGCTTCCCAGCAATCGAATCCTAAGGAAAGAGATTTTTCTGTAGTCTTATATTTTTCTTATACTTCTTTATTTGATATTACATGGTTTACTGCCAGAATGTATGAATGGAAAGTCACCTTATAAATGAATCCTACAATATATACGTTTATCATTTATGTGTGTGTGTATGTGTGTGTATATATATATATATATATATATACATATATATATATATATATATATATATATATATATACACACACTTGAAAGTAGCAGGAACATTTAAAAGAGGCTGAGAGGAATAAGGAAGGGATATAGGGTGAGTGTTGTTGAAATATATATACATATACATATATGAGTAAAATGTCCTTCAAAACCCTACTATTTCTCAACTCCAGTTACATCTCTTTCCCAATCTCCCTTCCAGCTTCACATCTTCCTTTCTTTTTCTTTTCTCTCCTCTCCTCTCTTCTCTCCTTTCTTCTCCTTTCTTCCCCTTGCTCTCTTTCTTTTCTCTGAGACAGGGTCTCACTATGTTGTCCTGGATAATCCTGAACTCAGGGATTTCTGCCTCCCTCTTCTGAATGCTGAGATTAAAGTGTATACTGTCACATTTGGCCAATGTATTTTTTTTAACTTACTGGGTCTAATTATCAATTCCAGTATGTTTCCTGGGACACAGGCAACTTACCAGTGGCCACACCTGCAAAGGACTGTCTCTTTCCAGCAGCCGTCAACTTCCAAGAAGCCTTCAGCTACAGACCTTGGGTTCCCATCCTCACCCATATGGAATTTTAATAGGCTTGATTTTGTGCCAGTAATAACAGCTGTCATATCTGTGTTCAAATGCACTTCCATACCCAGAGGGTAGCATTTCATGGCCTTGCTACCTGTCATCTGTCTCTAACATTTCTTCTGCTTCCTCCCTCGCAGGGTTCTCTAAGGCTGGGTAAGGAGGGGGTTGTTAGTATGTCCTGTCTGTAGGTGAGTACTTATAAATCTCTGCATTAACCACTGGCTAGTGCAGTAAGAAGCGTCTCTGGCCAGGGCTGGGAGCCTTGTGGATATAGACATAAATACTTAGAAGCAGTTTGAAAACAGGAGCATTTAGAAAAACAATATTAAGAAGAACTTTCAGGCCTATGACTTTCCTAGCCATGGTCTTGGCCATGTTTAAAGTACCAGGTATGAATTCCCTCTTATTTGTCAGGTCTCAAATCCAATCATAAGAGTGGTTATTTACTCCAGAAATAGGCATGCTGCTATAGCCAGTGGCTATATCTTGCCAGGCAGGTCATGTTGTTGCATTCAGGGTTCAGTACTGGGTAAGACCGTTTTTTTTCTCCCAGCAGACTGCAAAGCACCTTACAGCATTGCAGAAGCCAGCCAAGATGGAAAATTTTCACATCAGTTCAAGATAGAACTCTCTGTTTTGCACCCAACGTGTATTAGGTCTATAGTAGCAATAGCAACTTGCCATCTAATAATGGTGGGCAGCAAAGTGCAGTGGCAGCAGCCTGTGTTGGTTTTGGATCTTTGGTCCCTCCCCACCCTTTGAATAACAGGAGATGTGTCAGTCAAGATTCTCTATATCAGAACTTGTAGAATGAGCATGGATATTCTTATACCTAGATATCTCCATATATAGATATTAAATTTGTTAATGTGGTTTATAGGCTGTACTCGAGCTAGCCCAGCAATGGTTCTCTATCAACGGAAGGTTCAAGAATCCCATATCACTCAGTCCACAAGGCTGGATGTCTCTGCTGGTCTTCAGTATACACCAGTAGAGAAGACACTACACCCAAAGAAGTAGAGTCCGTGCCAGTGAACAGAAGCTTCCTTCTTCCAGGTTCAGTTTCCATGTTAGGCTGCCAGCAGAGGGTGTGGCCCAGATTAAAGTGGATCTTCTTATTTCGAAGATCAGAATTAAAGCTATAAGTCCCCATGTCAAAAGAGGTATATTTAAATGGGGTTTTTCCACTTTCATTGACTTAATTAGGACAAAGTCCTAGATGCTTTGGTTTTAGTTAATTCCAGATGTTGTCAAATTGACAACCAAGAATCGCCACCACAAGTCCACCCTTTGTCAACTTGACACAAAATTATATCTCCTTATGACTTGATTAAATTTCAAATGAAAACATAACCAGGTTGTAATTAAACCTAACAGGATATAACTATCTCACATATAACTGAAATGCATTGATTATTTATCCAGGTCATAATTACACTGAATATAATATAACTCCCATTTGCTCAACCTCATACGCATTATAAATTTTGCAATCGGTGGCAATGTTCCTAGAGGGGTATTCACATCGGTATTTCAAAACTTAAATATGATAACAACTGACATTTTCTTAATTGATGTAACATTACATGATAAAGAAATTGCAAGAAGGAAACACAAATTTCTGCACCAACACATTCTTAACAAACAATGACATTTCTGCAACTGGTCGTGTGGCCTGAGCTGGTGTATAAGTGCCTCTCCTGCCCCTTCTGCATTTCCTTCACCTTCAGCAGTCATATCAGCAGGTCTTTACTCTCTTCCTAGAGAAGTGAGCCATCCCTTCATTCCTGTGCCCTTTGTCAGCATGTGGGATTAGGCTGTTGTATTTTCCCTCTGACTATAATCACAGGACATGGCAGCACCAGAAGGTGCTTTAGAGCATCTCTTCTACTCCAGACATAACCTTTCTGGCCTCCATTGTGGAAAATTGACTCGAATTTTTTTCTCTTAGTAATCTGGTTTGGAGATCCTTTGGACCTACTGTGTCAGATTTTCCCCACTGTACAATTATTCTCATAAAAGGCTGGGAGTTCTTTGGGGGAAAGGGCTGGAAGAAAAGCTAACAGTAAAACTCTTCAGTATCTTATCAGGGTCTTTCCTCTGGGAAACCTGACCGTCCTTTAAGATCACCCTCAAGGAGTTCTGGGTCTGCAAACTGGCTCAAGTCTAGAAATTGGTTCATATGCCGCATTCCCTGTTGCTATCCAGTGCAGCCGTTCTCTCATTTACTTGAGAATTTTTCTGCTTATAAAGGTAAAGCAAAAATGCAGTAGACTTTTTATCTATTTCATGCTTGGAAACACCATGATTGATTAGTCAGTACCAAAGGTTCCTATGAGTCATGCCACCATTAAATTCACTTTGCCTGTGCCGTCCATTATGGGCCCTGACATGGGCATTGCTTTGTCCGTGCAGCCCATTAAGATAACTGCAATCACCTTGTCTTTGCCGATTCAGTGCTGCTTCTCCTGGGCCCAATTACACCCACTACATTCAATTCATCCAACTGAGCAGCATTGTCTCTGACCCGGAGGTCTGGCACAAGGAAAAAGACAAAACAACACTCTTCAAAAGTGTAGTGTCCCTTTCACCATTTGCATCTTAAAGGATTTGTGAAAGGTATGTGTTCTGGGTCTTCCCATTGTGAAGAATTGGGTTTCTATATAGCATCACAATTTCCCTGAGCCTAAAATCACTTCTTCAACACTAAACAAAGGATACTAGGCATTTCCAACTTTGTTTCAGTAAGCCATCTTTTGACAAGTTCTTCAGCCAACCATTCACTCTTGAACACTTTTTTAAAAAACTGTGAGCTTCCATACTAAACCTAGAAGCTCCACTCAGTGATCCCACATCAATAAACATCCTGATCCAGTTTTATGTTTCTTCCACCATCATTCCATGTCCTTACAATGCATTCCCACAATATTGCCCTGACTTTTGCTTGAATGAATTAGCAGACTCATTAAGATCACGAGTAGAGTAGTGCACTTCCTCATGTGCACTTTCTAGTTCTCCTCTAGAACCCTGATTAGCCTTTACCATGAATATAGATCTAGAGGCAGCTATTGGTTGGCCCTGAAGAACATCAGGACATTCCCCTTTGGGGAATGTCATTGATACTTTAGCAAACAATGAAGGATTATTTTCTCAGTCAAAAGTGAGAAATGCAGTTTCTCAGGGGGTGTGTACTGGCTAATTTTATGTCAACCTGGTAGAAAATAAAGTCACAGAACAGAAGGAGCCTGAATTGAGAAACAGCCTTCATAAGACTGGGCTGTAGGCAAACCTAGATGGCATTTACCTAGTTAGATAGGGGAGGGCCTGCTCCCCATCATAGGTTGTGCCACCCCTGGGTTGTTGGTCTGAGTTCCATAAGTAAACAGGCTAAATAAACCATAATAAACAAGCCATTTAAATAAAATCCTCCGTGGTTTCTGTATTAGCTCCTTTCACCCCAGATTTCTGTCATTTTGAGTTCCTGTCCTGACTTCCTTCAATTATCAACAGTGATATGGAATGGTGTTTTATTCTAGCTACAGAACCCTGAGTAGGAAAGGGTATTATTGCATCTTCTGTTGAGGGTAGAGAGGCTACTTCCTCAACCAATGAGCATCTGATCGTTCAAATAGCTCAGCTTCCATAGGCTCCTCCAACACTTCTCCATCTGAATTATAGGGTCCCATTCTTCACCAATTAAATGTCCTTATTTTAACTGCCAATATCCTTCAAGGTTTGGACTTGAATATTTTTGTTGTAATTCTGCCAGCCCTATAATGGAGTTTCAGTTTAATCTCCTGCAACTTGAGCTCTGTGGCTGTTGGAGAAAAGATTCTTTTCTAGAGCTTTTCTAGAGCCTTTAGAGTGTTGATGTGCATCCAGAGCCAGTCACTTTTTCACTGAGTTAATGATGTCCATCATCGTAATCCGAGATGCTAAACGTTGGTTAATTTCATCATTGGAGCTCATTCTTTTATTTTGTCAATTTATCTAGGGATGCCAGGAGCAACTGTCCAGCATCATTGGTTTTCTTACTGTTCCACAAACTGTCAGAAGTTTTATATACAGAGTAACTTTCAAGTTTGTTGCTATCCACAATTGGTGAATCAGATAATCAAATGCACCTGTTTTGTTAAGTTTGTAAAACTAGTTCCCACCGTGTGCTTTCAGTACTCTTTGAGCTCCCAGGAGAGACTTCGGTAACTGTAGGTCTTGGCCAATTAAAAAGCCTATTCCAGAAACTTAAAAGTTCATTTTTATATTTCTGTTACTCTAGAATCACTCTGGCACCAAATTATGTATTAGTCAGAATTCTCAAGAAGAGCATATCTTATAGAACGAATACATGTGTGTGTGTGTGTGTTACACACACATATAGGAGGTGGAGTAAGTCTTAACTAAAATGAAGTGTGCATGAAGGAGCTATTTGGGACATTGTGACCTTGCAACCAGTTTCTGGTACATGGATCTTGTACAATTTGTATGGTTATTTTAATCATTTACTACCTCACTTTAAATGCAAGTGCCCACCTGCAAGTTTCTGTTTCTATGAAAATTTTAACCACCACTTGGAAGTTGGGGTGGCTGAGGTTCTCCAAGAAAAACTGACTTCTTCTGAGTCTTGCAGAGTGTCATCCTGCTACATGTGGTAGAAAGGAACAAAGAGATGAGGGCATCAGTTGGAAGTATCTTCAACTGTAAGCAGGAGAAACCAAAGATGAGTGGCGAGTTACCGGACAGAGGTTATTTTCTCTTCACACAGCAGTGTCTGGAGACTCATGCAGTCAAGGGTCACACCTAATAGCCTTCTTCCTTCTAGCTCTTCGGTCTTCTCATTCCCCATGGAGGCCCGTCCCACTGCACTGTGTGGTAATGACATCATCTGGGATGATATGATATGGTGTGGGTCAGGAGCCAGGCTTGAAAGCACAGCACCCAGATCCCATTCACTTTTCAGGGGGTGTCTCTTGCAAATTCACTACCACAACATCAAGTAGCATCTTCGCAGCGATCGTACCCTTTAATAGGAGGATATTTGCACACTGAGCTTGAGTCACTGGCTGCTCCTTTACACATTTTTGTGGTTTAGTTCTTGCACTAAGAAGCACAGACACAGTTCAGTTTGTCTTTGCCCTCCCCTTTATCTTTCTTTAGCACCAGTTGACCCACATCAGATATTTAATGCACCTGCTGCAACTTTTGCATATCTGTGGCTGCATTCTCTAAGCCTCTCAGGCTGTTCTAGATAGAGGACTCACCCTGATAAAACAAAGCCTTCATTCAGTTACAGTTGTGATGTCCAAGCATGTTGATATATGAATGCTGTTTTTTTTTTTATCATTCAAGTCTGTTGAAGGTTGGGTAGCAAATTAGGTTATCTCTTCCTAGACCACCCAAGGGTCTATCCGCTTTCCTTCTTTTGTATGTATGTATGTATGTATGTATGTATGTATGTATGTATGTATGATTGTATGTATGATTGCATGTATGTATGTATACTTGCACACATATGCATGCATGTATGAGTGTGTAAAGGTACATGTGTGGAAGTCAGGAACAACTAGTAAGAGTTGGTTCTCCTCTCTCAGCACATGGCTTTTAGAAACTGAACTGATGTCATTATGGTTGGTTGTAAGCTCTTTATCTGCTGATCTGTCTTGAGTCCCCCAGTCTGCTTTCTTTTTATGGCAGTCTCTGTAGATGCCTTTCAAGACAAGATTATCACTGCAGGGGAAACAAGAGATGGGGAGCTATGTGAAGAATGTTAGCACCCCATGTGGGAAGAAACACACCACTCAGATTTTCACTTTTTGCCCAACATTAGTTATTGTCTAATTGCAAGGGAGCTGAGTGATTCTTTTATGTTCTTGGCAAGAAGAAAGGAGATGGAGCCATATGTAGAAAAGAAATTGTGGTTTCTGACACAGCAGTGCTTTCTGGGCTGTGCACATACAGTGAAAACCATTGTTGCTAATAAGTTAGCAGTATAAAATATTATTTAAAAGTTATGTAGTGTAGAAAATGCTTGAAAGAACCATGCCACATCACCTTATGGCCACTAATTTCAGCACCGGGACAGAGAACAGCTCCTCTCCCTCCCTCCCTCCCTCCCTCCCTCCCTCCCTCCCTCCCTCCCTCCCTCTCTCTCTCTCTCTCTCTCTCTCTCTCTCTCTCTCTCTCTCCCTCCCTCTCTCTCTCTCTCTCTCTCTCTCTCTCTCTCTCTCTCTCTCTCTCTCTCCCTCCCTCCCTCCCTCCCTCCCTCCCTCCCTCCCTCTCTCTCTCTCTCTCTCTCTCTCTCTCCCTCTCTCCCTCCCTCCCTCCCTCCCTCCCTCCCTCCCTCCCTCCCTCCCTCCCTCTCTCTCTCTCCCTCTCTCTCTCTCTCTCTCTCTCTCTCTCTCTCTCTAGTGTATGTCCCATATTAGCAGGGCATCTTATTTCCCCATCTGCTGATTGGACTCAAGAACATTCAGAGCTTAAATTCCCTCTGGGTATATACTAAATGCCGAGGAATGGGAATCAGTGGATAAATGTCTTCCTGGTCTCGGTGCAAGACAATTCTGTGGTGTGCTTCCCGTGGGTCTTTCAGGGTCCCTGATCATTCATTGACACACTTTTGTTGGCCTTCTTCCTACCCTGCTTGTGTTTCCTACCTCCTCATATTCCTTATCTTGTTTCCTAAAATCTTTCAATAAATATGTGAAATCAAAGTTGTTTGGGGTGGGGGGAGACAAAACAAAAATATCTATTTTGCAATTAATTTGAAAAATATTAATTTAATCATATTCTTTGTTGCAGAATTTGGGAACCTTTAATATGCAAATAAAATAGTAATTTTTGATTCTTCAAGAAAGTATGGTAGGGAACAGAGAGATGGCCCAGTAGGTAAAGGCTCTTGGTCTTGCCTGAGGACCAGTGTTTGATTACTGTATTTCACATAAGGGTGGAAAGAGAGAATCTATTCTGCAGTTTTCTGATCCCTGGACCCCACCTACCAAAATATGTGCATTCCCCTCTCTCTCACACACACTAATAATAATAATAATAATAATAATAATAATAATAATAATAATAATAATTTTTAAAGCATATTTAAGCTCAGAGGAACAAATATCACATGTTTTCTATTTTTGTAAATCTTGCAGGCAATTAAAGGTTACCAACAGAGGGAGAATTAGTCTCTCTGGGAGATTATAACCTCTCTAATGGGGTATAAGTTTTCCAATACCAAGTAGTCAGCTCTAAACACATATACTTATGTTTACACTAAATGGACTCAACATGCATATTAAGGAAAAAGTCAACAACTTGAAGGAGTGGAGGGGACATGGGAAGAGTTGAAGTGCCAAGGACGAGGTCTAAACAATGTAGATACAGTCAGTACTCACAAATAAAACATTCAAATAAAGTGGAAAGAATCCAAAATTACTTAAAAAGAGATGCAGAAATTATAATCCCTACTTTGACTATAAACTTTCATTGCTAAGTCAACTTTCAGAATCAGAACTCCATAAAAGACATGACAAGAATCTCCAATCTTCAATCTAACTTCCGAACTTTTCTGAAAAAATCACTACTGTTTCTCAAAGATGTAGAATTGTGGGTGGGGAAAGAAAGGGGGTTTTACGTGCATTAAATTATCAATACCTCAATTCCATTGCAAAAGAAGAATGAGTACCTTATCCAAAGTAAACCGACAGTAGTGGGTTCTAAGTGTTCTAAGGTTCTGAGTGACAAGACCCTCCCTGAAAATTTCATGCAACTTCCATGGTAGAGTGATATCCTGCATTCTTAGTTGAAAAGATCAAGCTTGTACCCCTCTTTTAATTACTTTGCTGAGTAGTGAGATTAAACCCAGCAGTTAAGCACCTCCTGTGTTTGTCTCTGGAGCTGAGCACCTCCTGTGTGGGTCTCTGAAGCTGCTTTCTCATCCTCTGGTTAATCATATCAGCCTGCAGAGGGTGATTAGCATAATTAATCTTACCCTGTGATTACCCTGGGGAGGAAGCTGTTCTGAATTGCACAGGTGAGATCAGGTGAATGAGTGACTGTGTCTGTTTCTAAGTGGCAAAGGAGCATGAGCTAGGGAAGGTTGAGACCAAGCCACAGAGTCATTGGAATGAAGGGAGCTGAGTTTCATGGGATAGGAGAAGGACTGGACAGGAGAGAAGTTTGTGTGTCAGAGCTCAATGGCTGGGATATGCCAAATACATAGCCACACAAGTCCAGGTTTTCTCTAAGACAGGAGTTGTTTTCTTTTTTTTCAACTTTATTTTAAGAGAGAGAGAGAGAGAGAGAGAGAGAGAGAGAGAGAGAGAGAGAGAGAGAGAGAGAGAGAGAGAGAGAGATACAGATTTTTAAGAGCATTTTGGAATAAAACTATATGAATATATTTTGTCAGTACTTGATTTTTTTAAAGGTTTGATAGTATGCATTGAAATCTTACTAGTTACTATAAGCATAAAGTACATGTAAAACCAAACATAACATGAAAATTGTCCAAGTTTTCTTGGTGTGTATAGGTTGAACATAATAATTTTTAAATACCAAAAATTGCCACAAGGCTATCTTCTTAGCTCTTGAGTTATTAATGATTTAAGGTCTAGGTGTACCCCACTCTGAGTGGGTGATATACACTTGTTGTTTTTGTTTTTTTTTTTTTTTTGGTTTTTTTTGTTTTGTTTTGTTTTTGTTTTTCTAAGAAGGACTGAGGTTTCCACTTTTTGGTCTTATTTGAGCTTCATATAATCTGTGAGTTGTAATGTAACCTTTTGAGAATTTCATACATGAGTATATATTTACATCACCCCCACCTCTCCCCCTGCTCTAACTGTACCCATAAAATCTCAGCAACATGACCACCTAAACAAAAGTTGCACAATGGCCTCATCAGTTGAAGAGTCATAGCGAATGAGGGAAATCTGTCAAGGTCCCAGCCCTAACTGGAAAGTTACAGACAGTTAGTGTCTGTTAAAAAAGGGAGAATCATTCTTCTCCAGGGGGTGAGTTCCCAGTGTGTTATCCAAGCCCAAGTTGTTACCTCTAATAGCACATATGTACAAACAGCATTTGGCATGAGCTCCCAAAGTATAGAATTGTGTGTTTGCACCATAGAGTACTATAGCTTGGAGTGGGGATGGGCCCCTATTAGCCAGAGGTAGAGCAATGTGTAGAATAAGAGGGGAAACTCAAAAATAGGATGGGGTGGGAATAAAATAAAACTTCTCTATTAAAATTAAGATGCAGACATTGTTGGGCAGATAGATGGATAGCAGATGAGACTTAAATAAATGCATCTTGTTAACCATGAGCCACACTGTGCACTTTTCTTCTTCTTGTTGATCTTCTCCTCTTCCTTCTTTTCTTCCTTCATATCCTTGCTTCTTCCTTTATTTCCTCTTTCTCTATCTTCTCTCTCTTCCTTTTCCTTCTCTACCATCTTGCTAAATTATCTTGGCAATTGAATATTGCCATTGATTTTCAGTTAAAGGATGACCAGCAGCTACTATGAATAATTGTTAAAATTAAAAAGTGTGAGTTTCATATCAAGATACTTGGGTGTCACTGTCTTCAAATTGGCTCTAACATTATACTTTATTAATAATGCAGTATGAGAGTCCCATTACTTCCTTGGGGTTACTCCTGGTACCTCACTGAGAAATAACAATTCTCTTATTTTGTGTTTGTTGGTCATTTGTTTGCTGTTTTTACTTTTGATATTTTTTTATATTTTTTGTTTTGTAGTTTTGTTTTTTGATGTTGTTGGTTCTGGGTTTTGCTTTTGTTTTTGTTTTTGAGACAAGGTCTCTCTACAAAGTCCTGGATGTCCTGGAACTAGCTATGTAGTCCAGGCTAGCCTTGAACTCACAGAGATCCACCTGACTCTGCCCCTCAAGTGCTGTGATTAAAGGTGTGCACCACCATTACCCAGCTTGAAAAATGATCTCTCTTTATAGAATGAATGACTTAATTAACTTCCAAATAGTTATCTTGTTAGAAAGGTCTGCACCAATGAACAAAGCAAGAGAGTAGCTTGTTGAAAGTCATATGGTCATAGCCACATGTTTGCCTTCTCTAGTGCAGAGAAATAGAAGGAGGAACTATAAAACCTTTGTCAGGCTCTGTATCCTATGTTCTTAGAGTAAAAGGGCGTGCAGAAGTCAGGGAAGGTGTTTTCAATATGTATCTGCGTGCACAAACACGTGTGTGTGCATGCACATACACACTACACACACACACACACACACACACACACACACACACACAAACACACACATAAGAATGAACAAGTGTTACATGCTTGTGAAGGTCCAAATTGACCACTAAGAGTCTTTCTTGATTTTCCTCTACCTTATTGATTGAGGCAGGGTCTCTCAATCAAACCTAGAGCTATCCTCTACGGTACAGGGTATTGAGGACAAGAATGTTACATCTAAATTTAACAAGTTAAGAAAGATTAGATGTGCTGATGCTGAAGTAATGACAGTGTGCTGGCTATTGGTTCATTCATGGGATGCTACAAGCAGCTGGCAGAGAATACATATTGCCACAAAGAAGACATTCATTGAGAGACTAGTAACAGGTCAGTAAAACTTGGCGACATCAAAGTGTGCCATGTGCTGGCATGGCCAAACAAGGAACTTGCTTTTAAGATCAGAAGTGAGTCCTGAGAGATTTAATACAGAGAACTTTAAGAGCTGGTATCTCTACATGTCTCAGAGCAGCATAGAAGGAATTCTTTCACCTAGTCTGTGATTTACACCCCAGGAATGTAAGTATCTAACAACCACAGGAAAGAGGACAAACTATAGGTATCCTGAGTCATGTCTGATTCTGAGCTGGTCATATGCCCTCTCCCTTTCTCTCCTTCCCTGTATGCCAAGATGTGGGCTCAGAACCCAATAAACATGTGTTGACTCCTAGGAGATAAATATACTTCATTTCCAGTCATGGGCTTTGGCTACAATGACACTAGCCACATTCTCCTTAAAAGGCCTCATGAAATATAAGGAGATATTTTTAATTTATTTGAGAACGTCACACATGACTACACTATATATGCATGATTTACACCCCTCTTACTCCCCTTGCCCTCCCATGTCCCTCCTATCTCTAACAGCAGGACTCTCCTGTAACTATTGTTGTAATATAATATAGAAATAAAATACATACAAATATTCTACTGTGAATAGTTAGTGTTGCTCACAGGTACAATGTATTTAGGGCTGATCATTTGGGATGGGGGACAAATTCCTAATGAAAATGGCTTCTTCTTCCTTGAGTAAGCCATTGCCTGTGGAGCTCTTCGTCTAGGGGCGGGGCCTTGTGAGATTTTCCTCTATTCATGCTGGCAAAGTAACAGTTTCAAAATGCAGCCTCATGGCAGATTGGGATGTTCTGATCCTAGAAAAAGCAGCAAAACTGTATCCATGTAAAGCCTGACACAGGAAGGGCGAGGCTCTAAGGCTGCTGTCAGGATGGCCATGGGTTCTGTTGTAATGCTGGATGGTGCTAATTTCTCAGCTCTTTTCGGGGGAGGGGGGAAGGAAACACCCCCAAGTATAGTGGAAAGCACAACAGGTAAGTGTCAGGCCCATTCACACATGCAATGTGTGACTTGTGTCTCAAGTCTTCCAGAGTCATTTTCACCTTTCAATTACAGGATTCTTCTAGCAGGAACAAATGTCCCAGACAGTGAGTAGATTATCAAGAAAGAAATACGGATCATTTTCCAAGTAAACAAGAACAAGCCAGCATCTTGCCTCCTTTTGGTGCTATCCAGTAAACAACCCTTATAGACCTGCTGGCAGAGACTCATTTTCTGAATTATGCATTGGCCAAATCTGTCTGGAAAAGGCCAGGTAGAAGATCACCTGGGTTTTTTGGGCCATAAAGCCTTTGCTGCTACCAGTCAATTCTGCATTTGCAGCATGAAGGCACTCATAATAGTGCATCCCCGGCGGGTTTTGCCTCCATTACAATAAAACTATAAAATCAGCCAGCGGCCACATCTGACCTGTGGGCTGTAGTTTGACTGTCCCTCCATTAATTGTCATGAAGCTTCTTTTGTTTATTTCCCTGTGAGATGGATGAGAGAGGAGACAGGGTTGTGGAGATAGATGTGGAGGTAGAAGCTGGTTCTGCCTTCACAGGTGCATGATCTTGAAAGAAAGACTCTGTTCTTATGGGGGGTTGAGCAACATGGCCCACACTGCTTTCTGTAGCACTTTCTCCTTGAGACTTACAGTAAGTCTGTTTGATAGGAGTCTGCCTCTCTCCTACTCTTATTCCAAATAATCTAGGTACAGGGAGAGATCACATGACCTGAGGTATATCAACCAATTCACAGCAAAACCCTGATTCCTGATTCTGAACTATACCATCATGTGGCTGGTCCTTCAGGGGAAAGGGATTCCCAACATGGATCCCCCAGAGGCATCTTCCTTGCCTCCAGGCCTCGCCACACCTCCATGGGCCATATCTCCCCCACTCTCTTCATCCTTTCCTGGCATTGGTGCCAAGACTCGGGATGTCATCTCT
>NC_137966.1:25107026-25176954 GCF_963924665.1 Micromys minutus | reverse complement strand
AACAACAGGTTCCCCAGGATTGAAAGAAAAAAGAGACAGTCAAAATTGTAACATAACTTCGGCCATACTTGAGGCTGAAATGAAGCCTTGTTTATTAAGTCCTTTTTAAAGCACTTTAATTACATTCAGAAAGATAATATCATTTCTGATTCAAAGAACAAGCAAGTTAACAATCAAAGATCCTGTAACTGTCTTTCTGGAGGCCAGGTATGAAGATCTGGGACAAAAGATCAAAGATGCTGTTGTGTCTACATCCACTGAATCTGCCCGGTCCATAGCTACATTTCTAAGGGTTCCAACCTGAGTTTCAAATGCAAATGTACTTCCAAGGGCTTCAGTCTTAAGTGTTCAGCACTGAACTTTCAGATGCAAATGTACTTAATTAGGGCCTTTTCTGGGTGTAGCACTAAGACTGCGTTCCTGCCCTGGCCAGCTTCCAAGTGTCCTGGTAAAATAAGATTATCTGCCACCATCTGTCTAGAGGTGCCAAAAATGCTCTCCACATCTGGGTTTTTAGCTATTCCAAGTGAATTTGAGAATTGCTATAACTCTATGAAGAAACGAGTACAAATTTTGATGAGGATTGTATTGAATCTGTGGATTATTTTTGGTAAGATGGTCATTTTTACTATGTTAACCCTGCCAATCCATGAGCATGAGAGATCTTTCCATCTTCTGAGATCTTCTTCAATTTCTTTCTTCAGAGACTTGAAGTTCTTGTCATACATATCTTTCATTTGCTTGGTCAGAGTCACAAGATATTGTATATTATTTGTGACTACTGTGAAGGGTGTCATTTCCCTAATTTTTTCTCAGCCAATTTATCCTTTGAGTAGAGGAAGGCTACTGATTTGAGTTAATTTTATACCCAGCTACTTTGCTGAAGTTGTTTATCAGCTGTAGGAGTTCTCTGGTGGAATTTTTGGGGTAACTTAGTTATACTATCGTATCATCTGCAAGAAGAGATATCTTGACTTCTTTTTTTTCTAGTTTGTATCCCCTTGACCTCCTTTTGTTGTCTAATTGCTCTGGCTCGAACTTTGAGTACAATATTTAATAGATAAGGAGAGAGGCTCAGACTCTAAGATCAAATATGGACAAATGGGATCTCATAAAATTGCAAAGCTTCTGTAAGGCAAAGGACACTGTCAACATGACAAAACAGCAATCTGCAGATTGGAAAAAGGTCTTTACCAACCCTACATCTGATATAGCACTAATATCCAATATATACAAAGTACTTAAGAAGTTAAGACTACAGAGAACCAAATAACCCTATTAAAATAGGGTACACAGCTAAACAAAAATTCTCCATTGTGGAATCTCGAATGGCCAAGAAACACCTAAAGAACTGTTCAACATCCTTAATCATCAGGGAAACGAAATCAAAACAACCCTGAGATTCCACCTCACACCAGTCAGAATGGCCAAGAACTCAGGTGACAGCAGATGCTGGCGAGGATGTGACAAAAGAAGAGCACTTCTTCAGTGTAGGTGGGATTGCAAGCTGGTATAACCACTCTGGAAATCAGTCTGGCGGTTCCTTAGAAAATTAGACACAGTACTACCTGAGGACCCAGGTATACCACTCCTTGGCATATACCCAAAAGATGCTTTAACATATAACAAGCAAACATGTTCTACAATGTTCATAGCAACCTTATTTATAATAGGGAAAAGATGGAAGGAACCCAAATGTTCCTCAACAGAGGAATAGATACGGAAAATGTGGTACATTTACACAATGTAGTACTATTCAGCTATTAAAAATGACTTCATGAAATTCACAGGCAAATGAATGAAACTAGAAAATATCATCCTGAGTTCACTGACCCAGTCACAAAAGAACAGAGAAAGCATGCACTCACTGATTAGTGGATATTATGAAAAAAGCTCAGAATGTCCAAATAATAACTACAGACCATATGAAGCTCACGAAGAAGGAAGACCAAAGTGTGGATGTATGTTTCAATCCTACTTAGAAGTGGGAACAAAATAATCATGAGAGGAAATGCAGGGAGAAAAGTGGAGCAGAGACTGAAGGAAAAGCCATCCAGAGACTACCCCACCTGGGGATCTGTCCTATTTGCAGGTATCAAACCCAGACAGTATTACTGATGCCAAGAAGTGCTTGCTGACAGGAGCCTGATATGGATGTTCCAAGAGAGGCTCTGCCAGAACCTGACCAATACAGATGCATATGCTCAGAGCCAACCATCGAACTGACCATGGGGATCCCAATGGAGGAGTTAGGGAAAGGACTGTAGGAGCTGAAGTGGTCTGCAACCCCATGAGAAGAACAATAATATCAACCAACCAGATCCCCCAGATGCCCAGGGACTAAACCGCCAACCAAAGAGTACACATGAATGGAGGGACCCATGGCTCCAGCTGCACATGTAGCAGACAGAGGATGACCTTATCTGCCATTAATGGGAAGAGAGGCCCTTGGTCCTATGGAGGCTCAATGCCCCAATGTAGGGGAATGCTAGGACAGTTAGCCAGAGTTGGTGTGGGGGATGAGTTCACTCATAGAAGCAGGGGGTAGAGATTTGTGGAGGGGAAACTTGAAAGGGGGATAACATTTGAAATTTCAATAAATAAAATAACCAAACAAAAGAGTTTCAAACAATAACCAGAGCTCTTGAGCATATCTCACCACTTTCTTGCACTGTATTCTGATCTTTATGTGTTCTTTTTAATAAAGGGTTGCTTTCAGTAAAAGAAAAGGGGGGAGGAATCCCTACTGTCCTTTACAATAAAAATCTTTGATCACTCTAAATCTCTAGATATAAATGTTAGGGAAAATGACCCATATCCTTGAGGTATATGAGAGTCTTTATCTAGATATAAAAGTGGGTAGATTATTCATGCCTTTATTTTTCTCAGATATAAAACTAGGGGAAATGTCATTTATATTATTGCTTGTATAAGAACTACGTGGTAATGTGCATGGGACATGAATCGATCTCACTGGCTCTGTGTCTGTTTAAAAGACCGAGGTTACCAAGGCTGCGAGGTGATTAGCACAGAGTAGAGAGTGAGGTGAGCCAACCCGAGTATGCATACCGACTCTGAAAGGGTCTTCACCTTCCCATTAATTAATCATTTCTCTTGGACGTAAGGTAACTAGGAAAAAAATCAAACAACAACCTTGCCAACTAAATAGTGAAGCAATTAGGTAGAAGTCGATATTAACAAGTTTGTGAAATCCACGGAGCCAAAGGCACAACTTCAGAAGCCTCTAACACTTGGCTTTTTAAATTTTTTTATTTAATTAAATTAATTAATTAATTTATTGTGGACTTGTGTCCTAAGGGCAAGAACCATGACAGAGGAATTGAGTCCTTGCCAAATGATTAGCTATTTGATATTTTCCAAGCAGACAACAGTCCTGTCTCGGCCATAGTGATGAATATGGCCAACTACAACAGGTTAAATAAAGGTGTTCTGGATGAAGCCCTTTCTTTTAGGAGAGTGTTACCATCTGTAGCACCTCAGCTTGTCAATGGAACATGTGGAAAGAGGAGCTACCCTAGAAGAGTTGCCTAAATCAGATAGGCCCATGGCTCTGTGAATGAGGCATATGCTTAGCTGCTAGTTGATAGAGGACAGCCCCGCCCACTGTAAGCAGAGCCATCCCAAGCAGGAGGCTCTGGGTGGTATAAGAAAGGCAGGGAGAGCAAGCCAGGAAGCAGAGCTCCTTCATGGTTTTTGCTTCAAGTTCCTGCCTGCTTATTGCCTTGGTTTCTCTCGGTGGCAAACTACTACTCATAAGCTAAATAAACGCTTTCTTCTCTCTAGTTGTTTTGTGCCGAGTGCATAGTCCTCAACATCATTGACTGAGATGGTTAACATTGCTTCCTTCTGTTCTGCAGCCATCAAAGGCAATTCGGTTCATGGGCATCCTTCCTGGTTCTGACGAAGTTCTCCACTTGGGACATGTCAGAATTCTTCCCGGAGTCCTCCCCACTCCATGATATTTAAGGAATCTGTCCCCATTGCTATGGTCACTGTTTTTTCACATGGTCCACTCACATCACCAGGCAACCATTACTCCCCTGGTCAGATTCCTGGAACCACTACAGTCACTTTAGAAGTGGATCTCAGGTGCTGTACTCTCACCTGTCCAGCGACATCTTTAGGGATGTCTCATCACTGTGCCGTTGACTGGCTTTAGACAGTTTCACTATCATATAATGAGACTAAGCTTCTACTGTGGTGTGAGGATAACTGGTGAGGTTCACGCCCACCTACCTGCACTCTTTTCTCACACCTCTCTTGCTCCAGTCTTTGCCACACAGGGCTTCAGTTCCCCAGATGTCTTCACTTTCACATACTCAATTTCTTTGGTCAGAATGAACTTTCCTTCGTCACCCAAATTCAATAGCTTTAACTACTTGTATTTCTAAAGACTCAAATGGTTTAGTTTTGTATTTTTAATCTTTGAATTGAATGAAGCACTCATTTCTCTGGATTTCTGTGGCTTCTTGGTCTTCCCTCTTGTGGAGAAACATGTTCCTGGATTCTTTGACACAGTTCCCTTCAAATTGTTCCCTTCAGAATGAGTTGCTGCTTAAGAGACCTGAATGGAAGCAGGATACAAAAACACCTGAAACTTATTAATCAACTTGTTATCATTATCAGAAGTTGGTGAAAATGGCTTTACTTGTGGCCACTGCTTCTTACAGGAGGAATCTGCTACAGAAAGAACTCAGTGCCAGACTCCAGGAAAATTTCCAAATTCACGACTTCTGCCATCTTCTCATGTTGCTATGGACAGAACCTATGTGAAGAGGCTTGAAACACTGGCAACAGGGCACACAGACCTGGGCCCGGGAGTCTAGTCTAGCTTGGCCCTTAAACGGGCAGTCTCTCCAGAGTTAGAATTAATAATAGAGGGCTTCCCATAAGTCTCTAGCTCCTCTGGAGCTGGAATCAAGACAGTCTGGCCCAAAGCTGCTACCATCAGTCACCCTGTTAAAGTGACCAATGACAAAGAACCCCAGGCAAACAACGACTACATCAAGCATGGCATCTGTGGGAGCCTAGGAAATATGTCCCTGCAGCCAAGGGCACACACTAGATCTCTCTTTGGGGGTGATTAATTCTCCTGTTGCAGACAGATCCCTAACTTATGGTGATTTGGGTTACAATTTTCACTTTACCATGGTGCAAAATTGTAATGGACTAATGTTTCTAAGTTTGATTTTATTCTTTTCCCTGCCTAGGGATACTCAACACAATTATATTTCATTATGCAGGGCATAAAGAGTGAACCACACATCAAATTCACAAGGATAAAAAATACAGTCATCTCCAACGTTTTGTGATCTCGGTAAGATAAGCTCAGTAAATTATGTATCGCACTTGGGATTTAGGATATTTTCAATTAGAAATAGATTTGTGTTCGTGTGTGTGTGTGTGTGTGTGTGTATGTTTGTATGTGTGTGTGTGAGAGAGAGAGAGAGAGAGACAGAGAGACAGAGAGACAGAGAGACAGAGACAGAGACACAGAGAGGGACAGAGACAGAGGCAGAGGGACAGATAGGGACAGAGAGAGATTAATCTCTCCCCCCCCCCTCTCTCAGCCCAAGCTGGCGTCATACTCACTATGTGGCTGAGGCTGATCTTGAATGTTTCATCCTCCTGCCTCTATTTTGCAAGCTCTGTGGTTAGAGTTGTGTGCCATCATAGATGCTCTTACAGTGCTGGGGATTGACCTTGGGCTTGTGCGATACAGGAAAGTACTTATCTCATTAAGTGGATGTATCGAGGTACATCTCTGCAACAAACCAAGAAACATCTCTGAACTGGCCTTAGAAAATAGTCATCGCCATCTCAGATGCCACAGTGGCTCATTCATCCATAGAAACCCCCATTTCTCTGTGGAAAATGGCTGTAAAGAAAGTCATGATAAAAAGATTGTTAACTGATCTGACCCAGATGTGAGCAATTGTGGGGCATGCAGAGACACATGAAAAAGTGGCCTGCTGAATACGAGATAGAAAGTGCCTGGTACACAGTGGCAGGGCGTTTCTGAGTCTAACTTCAAAATGGAAAATGAATTCAATTGTGTGGCCAGAAGACTATGCACATGCTTTCCCCTCAGTAGGAAACAAGAAGAGCCCTTACTAGCTACATCTTCTGTATTTTTTTTTTAATCCCATCATATCATTTTCTTAGCAGTCAACATCTGAAACTGGTTATCTTGGTTGGTGTTTCTGTCATCTCCCAGTGGAATGGGGACGGGCACCTGCTTGTATTCCTTCCACCATGCCTCCAGCATTTGGAAGAGCCTCTTGTCCAATGGAGACAGCCATCGATCTGATTCCAGCCTCATGCCACAACAATGGTCTCTCCATTTAATACTCACTCAGCTTGGGTTTCTCCGGCTAATCAGGGAAACTCACAGCTTCTAAAATTATCGAACTCAACATCAGCTCTTTCCTTTCTCTTCACAGGGGAACTGTGCTTTGTATCAGGGGAGTAGGAAAGCTGAGTGTGGTTCATTTGTTCTTTATAACCACTTAAAAGACCAGAGGTAACTGTAGATGCAAACCTGCTACTTTAATGCTCTAACTCCAAGAGGACTTAGTAAAGCGTGGAGTACTTGGCTTCATGGTTTTGCATCTCAGCTCACGAAGGCACTTTGCAAAGGGTTGAGTGCACATGATTACCAGCTCCCACGTGCATAATGCTGTTCAACTGCGGCCAGGCAGACACTTCTGAAACATGCTGTCAGCTCTGGAGACGAATATTTCTGCTCACTTCTCTCACCGACCACACACATATCTGCATCAACTTCATAGATTACCTTTCATTGGTTTCTGTGAAGATCCTGGTAAACACCAAACACTAGAATCACACTCAAAGCCAAGGAAGTTGGAGATAAAGGACAATAGGATTTGACGTTGTTTCCTGTAGACGTAAGTAGTCCCCTTTGAGGGATTATGAAATTGTAGAAAATAGCTTAGGATAATGATTTTTTTTCATTTATTAGAATATAAATTCAGACAAAGGTGTAAGACATAATGTAAAATACCGAGCAGAGAGGACTCTTTCTCTGACAAGGAAATTTATACTATTACACACACACACACACACACACACACACACTTAAATTAATGGGTCGTAGAGTATAATTTTGTAGTTTTAGCTACTTGGAAATATTCTCCTGTGAAAAATAAAATGCTCTAGATCAGGAGAATAAGACTATGACATAGGTAGAAGAAAAATGGGGAAAGCTGGGCTGGCCGGGAGGTTCAGCGGACACAAAGCACCACCTCACAAGCCCAATGACCTAGAATGCCAGCACCCCTGTAGTGAGATGTGGGGTAGAGAAAGGAGACTGGAGCTCTGTGACCCAGCTAGCCGGCAGTGTGCAGAGGGACAGAGATGACAAGAGTTCCTGAGCAAGAAGAGGGACGGTAAGAACCCACTCAAGAATTCTCCTTTAATTTCCACAAAGTTAGTAGCATATACAACCCCACACTCACACACCCACAACTCCCCTAACAATAATAAAATAAGTCAAAGGAGGAAGTTGATTGTATTTGGGTCATAGAAATAGTACAATGAACCAAAACCAGAGGCAGAATTCAGGATGCTCTAAGGAAGGCTTATACAAGCTTAGATGTGAGTGTGTGGGTCTAGTAGCTCCAATATGGGAGGCTCAAGATAGGTTACAAAGAAAGGCACTCTTTCCTCTGTCCATTGCCACCAATGGACATCAAATGTGTAATGCCATATACCACGCTTCAAAATTCCAATGCTTTTTGCAAGCTAGGTAAAACATGGGTATCAGCGCAAGACTGCACTAAAATCCCAGTTCCATCACTCAATGTATGATTTTGATTTCTTTCTATGCAAAGAAGGCAAAATGGTCGTTGTTGAGAGGGATCCATGGTTTGTATAGCAACATGTATCAAGTACTCCCTACATGTTGTTTAGCACTTGGAAGAGCTGAGGGTGTGAAGGCAAACACTGATGTCCTACTTGGCCAGTGCTGTTGGGTCCTTTTCCTATGCTTGGATCACCCCAACTCATCAGGTCCTTAGGGGTTCACATGAAAACAGCGTTTGTTGTACTTCCTCATACAAGCAGACCCTTATTGTGAAACAACAGCAGTTCTGGGAAGGGCAACATTTGTGACAGTGCGTGGGTGTCAGATATGTCCTGTAGGGGGAGCCATGTGCTTTCTCTCTCATCCTACAGGCAACCCATGCAAAATCCCCTCAAAAGGATTACAGATGTGGACAGCTTCTTGCCTTTCACTGCTTGAACAGGAAGAGTTGTTTATTTGACATAGTAAGTGAAGGGTCTAGATCAAACGAAACTGATGTTTGTTACTGGAAAGAAATGATCTGCCCAAGGACTAGGAAAAAAAGAGCCACACCCATGGGAGTCTCAAGTCTTGGGAGTTGCAACCAATATTTTTCTTTCCTCTGCCAACTCTGAATTGTTCAGTAGCATTGTTCCTCTCAGGAACACAGATAAGTGGTTCTAATTCACAGACCTGGAGACCAGTTGTTTACATAGTTCTCTCTCTCTCTCTCTCTCTCTCTCTCTCTCTCTCTCTCTCTCTCTCTCTCTCACACACACACACACACACACACACACACACACATACTCTCTCTCTCTCTCTCTCTCTCACACACACACACACACACACAATGGCTGGCATGGTCCTTTCATTTTCATCCAGAAGCATCTATAACCAGGCTGCAGGGAAGTGGTTTACTTAATTCGTGTTATTTCATGCAATGCCATTAGTAGTATTCAACTGACTCTTTATTACACTTGCACATGCTTTCTCTATAAGAGTCGGGAGCAACAATGGGGTTTTACTTATCTTCAGGAAGCCAGTCCTTTCTTTTGATGAAAGAAAAATGGCCCCAGCCCCAGGTTGCCATAGACACTGAAAAAGGCTGTCACCAAGCTGCAGCATACCTATTTCCCGGTGACACCCAGAATTAGAGGTATTGGAGAATCAATGGGAAAACTAACTCGATGAAACAAAGGATCCCCACAGTTTCTCTTGACATCCTGCTTTGCAGAAGCATCCTCCCCATGCCCTTCGCCTTTTCCTTCCTTCCTGAAGCCACGTGAGTCGATTCAAATCCCAAGACCTTAGCCAGAAAAGTGAAAGCAATAACTACCGTGTAAAACTCAAATTCATGCACAGAACAAAGACCTCCTTTAAAGGTGTGAAGTGGGGTGGGATGGTGTGTGTATGTGTGTGTGATACACATGATTTTGCATGTGTAAGAATGAACACCTATGTGGGTGCATATGGACATGTAGATGGAGACAAGGTTGATGCCAAGAATCATTCATGATTGCCTTTCCAATTTACTTACTGAGACAAGGTGTGCTGGCTAGTTTTATGTCAACTTGACACAAGCTACAGTTATCTGAGAAGAGGGAGCCTCATTCAGAAAATACCTCCATAAGGTGGGGCTGAAGGCAAGCCTTAAATAGTGATTGATGTGCAAGAATTCAGGCCACTGTGGGTGGGGCCATCCATGGCCTGGTGGCCTTGGGTTTTACAATAAAGCAGTCTGAGCAAGCCACAAGGAGTAAGCCAGCATGTAGCACCCTCCATAGACTCTGCATCAGTTCCTGCCTCCAAGTTCTTGCCTTATTTCAGTTCCTGTCTTGACTTTCCTCAGTGGACTGTGATTCAGGATATGTAAGCGAAATAAATCCTTTCTTCCCCAGGTTGCTTCTAGATATGATGTTCTATTACAGAAGTAATAGTCCTAACTAAGACATAGACAGGATCTTTCAGTAAGGCCCAGAACACACTAACGTAATAGTCTCACTAGGCTACTTTCTTTGAGCATCCCTGTGTCTGAGTCTGGAATCACAGGCCTCATAGGGAGCTGACCTGCAGCTCTCCGGGTTTCTCAGCAAGTGCTTTGACCTCTCAGCTGTGTTCCTATGCCATGAAAAATGTCTTGGCATTGCTACCAGTCCCCCAAAGCTGGATGCCTGCCTATGCTCTGGAAGTTTCTCATGCATTCCACTGCTGTCACACTATCTTCCTGTGAGTTCTTTAACAATTTCCCAACCAGGGTGCTTTTGAATTAAAAACAATCTATATAGGCTCATGTGTTGAAAGTTTGATCCTCGTATGGTGATGCTAAGTTTGGAAGGTCCTGGACCTTTGGGAGGTGAGGCCTACCTACAGAAAATAGGTTGCTTTAGCCCCCTCCTTTCTGCCTGGTTTTGCTTCTTGGCTGCCATGAAGCTAACAGTTTGTCTCAACTGCATCTACTATGCACTTCTGTTGTGGTACAGTGTCTCAGTGTCTCACCCAGGGACAATGATGCTAGAATCCATGAACTGAGAACTCTAAAACCATGAGCCAAAATAAATGTTTCCTCTTTCAACCCTGTTCTCTCAAGTGCTTATCCCAGCAATTGATGTTCACATTGGCCATAGAAGTTATTTCCTTCGTTCTTTGTGTGGCTGACTCCTTCTTTGTCTCCACGTCCTAATTTGGATACCATGCCTGCCTGATCATTTATAAGTAATTCATTTACCCTAATTATTCTGTCATATCATGTTGCCATGCTGGATCTTCTCAGATAATTATCAGCACCGACAATCATCCTTCATTTCCTATTTTCGCATTTATGACTGATCCCCCAGCCCCTAACCAAGAAGCAAGCTGTACAAAGGAAGCTGCTTGACAGATGTGCATCCTCACATTCGATCATTTGTTTCGTGAAGTTCAGCTCACCTATACTTCTTAGCCAGACTAGCCTGTTTGGTAAGTTCTGGGCAAGTCAGAAACCTGCTTCAAAAAAACAAAATAATAATAATAATAATAATAATAATAATAATAATAATAATAATAATAATAATAATAATTGGATGGCACCAATGAAGACACCTGAGACTTCCACTAATGTTGAGAAACAGGGACACACATATGTGGGGCATACAGAGAAGTTGAGTTTTGTGCATGCTGATAAAACCTAAAGGAAAAAGAGAAGATGCTGGTAGCATGTACTTTGTACTTTGTGGATATCTGTTGCATGAGTAATCAATTGATCCACCTATTGGTGCTGATGATACCTGGCCCTTTAGAAATATTCTAGTCTAATAGGGCAGAGAGCTATCTCCATACAGAAATTATGCATAGAACCCAGATCTGTTTTCCCGTGCTCATACCAGACAGCCCACAACCATCTGATGCCCTACCCTCTTAGCAGGCACTAGACATGCATGCCCTACATATACATACATGCAGGCAAATATTCATATGGATGAAATAAAAATAAACACATCTTTTTAAACAAGACATACTGATTGGGGCTTGGAAAGATCTAGGTTAAAATGTATCTAGACCAATTTCTTGAGCTCTTGGAGTCTTTTAACGGATGAAGTTATCCCTTCACCTGTTGGCCAGCACTTTATGTATTTATGCTAATCTGTACAACATAACCCTATGAAGAAGATGTTGACCTAACCTAAATTTTGAAGATGGAAAAAAATTAAAAGAAAGTTAAGCTCTTGAGGACACTCTGAAACTTAAACAGCTAAATATGAGCTTTGAGTAAGGATTGTGTTTTAACAGCTATGTAGAAAATAGATACGGTAGGTTTTAGTACAGCTAAGGTTGGTGCCATGTGGGATGGAGCAATTTAACAGGGGCACTGGGAGCCATATGGAAACCCGGTACTGCTCACATCTATTGCAGAAAAGAAGCGAGGGGGGCACACTGTATGACCAAGCAGAGTGAGCTGACCAGCACATTCAAATAGATGCTGTGTGAGGTGATGGCATGGCCCAGTGAATCTCTGTGTGCAGCTGCCATGGGATAGGCTGCTTCCATCCCTCCAGAACAGAGCAAACACCTCTGATTCCAGCCCCCAAAGATTAAAACTTCAAAGCATCTCTGTTTAGTTCACGAAAGGAATACATGTAACTATAGAAAGTGTAGACACATTTTTAAAAGGAAGAGATTAAACCCCAACAAATCCTCAAGCCCAGAAGGACTCATGCACACCGAGGCCCACTCTTCAATGTCTTCAGTTTACACTTTCAACTCTTCTCTCCAGATCATATTATAAACTCAATTTTATATTCTATACTTTAAATGCATCATTGGGACATGCATTATTTCCTAGCACAACTCTTTGGAAGGTCCATATTCTTCTATACTTTCAAGTATTCCCCTGAGAAAGGGTTCAGTTCCCTACATGTTAATTCTCTCTCTCTCTCTCTCTCTCTCTCTCTCTCTCTCTCTCTCTCTCTCTCTCTCTCTCTCTCATTCTTTCAGTCATAAACATGCCCACTAATAATTTTTGAATGTGTTGGAGTGTGTTTGTAATCCCAGCTCTAGAGCAGTGCAGACAGGATATCCCTGGAGTTCACTGGTCACCCAGCCTTATCTAATCAGAAAGTTCTAAGCAAAGTGATAGGTTCTGTCTTTATAAAGAACATAGAGAGTGTCTAAGGAACAGCAGCCAAAAAGGGACCTCTGGCCTCGACATGCTTGCTAACATACATGCAAATGCATTTGTGAGCATAGGTCCTTGAGCACATGTGGCCGGACACACACACACACACACACACACACACACACACACACACACACACATACACATACAGTTGTTTTAACACTAAAGGATTACCCAGGAAACCCTAGAAAAGCTACTGAGCTAAAAGCTCTTTTACTCAAGAGTCAACTAACCTGAACCCTTGGGGACACCCAGAGGCTGAACCACAAACCAAAGAGCTAGCACGAGCTGGACCTAGCACCTGTCCCTCACATATGTAGCAGCTGTGTAGTTTGGTATTCTTGGGGGGCCCCTCAACAACTGGAACAGGGCTGTCCCTGAATCTGTTGCCTGCCTCGTGGTTCCCATTCACCTAACTGAGCTGCCTTGTCTGGCCTCATGGGAAAAGGTGCTCCTGGTTCTGCAGTGACATGGTGTGCTGGGGGAGAGGTAGTGGGGACTGATATCAGAAAGTAAAGTGAATAAATAAATATTAAAAAGGAATAAATAAATTCCACCCAAAGAACAATGCTGTTTGATTTATCTTTTCCACTTCTGTAATGCTTAGACTTTGAAGAGGTGACCTCAGAAATCACTTTGGTTCAACATCTGGAACCATGGATGAGCAGTAAGTACAGAGGACAGAGAAGTGTCTGAGGTCTGCCTTGGAGCTGTGTCACAGATGGTCTCCTCTTACATAAAGCCTTCAGAGGAGGGTGCTCTCCTTTCTAGTCTGATCACAGAATAGAAAAGAAAGAAGTTGACAGGTAAGAGTGTGACTCGAGCAGCATCAGAAGGTGCCTTTGTGATGACCAGGGAGGCATGAGAGCTAGTAACTACAGCACTAGCCACAGATGGGAGATATAATGACCACGACCAACCTAACATGTAGGTCAGACTCTGCTAAGGACTTTGAAGGCATATCTCTCCTCTTAAATCCAACTACATTAGGTTGACAGGCAAGCAGTAAACTTGATTGTAAATATATCTGTGATTTTTAAAAGGAGAAAATATTAGGTGATGTCGGGGGGGGGGGGAGAAGGAGAGAGAGAGGGAGAGGGAGAGAGAGAGATTGAAAAAAGCTCTCTTTACATTCATAACTAACCATCAGCTTTGTGTGGTTCTGATCCTGTTAGAGTCCAGAGCAGCCATACTCAGTCTCACCCCCATTGCCCTGCGGCTCTGAGACAAGGAAGAAGAGGTGGAGGGAAGGGAAGATGAGGGGGGAAGGGAAGGAAGGGAAGGAAGCAAAGGAAGGGGAAGTAACAAACACAGGGCAAGGAAGAAAGGAAGTTGCATACAAGCCACGCCTCTGGTGAACGTGTGCTCACTATCTTGAGAATCTTGAAATCTTGCTGGTTCACTTTTTCTATGATTTCACTTGTATGTCCAGCCCATGAAGAAAGCTATTTTGGTTTCTCTGTAGGTTATACTAGGACTAAACTGACAAATTCTGAGGCCATGTGTCCTGGAAAACCTAGGCTTACACATCTGTCCAGCCTTAATGATGGATTTAGGTGTTCTTTCTTTCTCTGCCTGGCCTTGCTGTGAGACCAGAAATAGGAACAAATGTCCTTTCTACATACCTCGTAGGCATTTCTCTGAATTCTCAGCACACTATCATCCTGTAGGCATTCAGGAAACAAGTCCACAAACACACTGAACTCAGGCCACATCTTTCCTGGCCTTTCTGTCCAGACACACTCAAAGCGTCTATTCACCCTAAGCCACGTGATGTGTTTCGTGCATTTTTTTTCTCTTTTTGAAGACAGGCTCTTTATGTACACTACACTGACTTTGAGTTTGCTATGTAGCCCATGATGACCTTGAACTTCTGCTCCTCCTGTCTCTACCACCTGAATGCTTGAATTACAACTATGTACTAGTTTACTTAGTGCTAGGCCTTGAACCCAGGGCTTCTCATATGCTGACAGGCACTTTAGCAAATAAGCTATAGCTCAGCTTGTTTAGTGAATTTTGATCAGTACTGCCAAGGTGACAAGAGGATAACACAAAAATCAAAGTGCAAACTGCGGGTAGATCTGATTCTCTCTCCCCCCCCCCTCTGTATTTCCTTCCTTTTCTCCCTCCCTCTCCCCTTTGCTTCCTCCCCACTGATTGCTCTGCTCATATGTGTTTTCTATTTATTTTCTAACTTCTGGCTTACAATCATACTCTCCAGGTTGCTTGTTTATATCAATAAAGCCCCTTCCCACTTCTGCTGACCTTATTTATTTACCTCATTAAACATATCAACTCATATTAAATGTTTGACTTTATGTAATATGAGCAACTTACAGGCGAAGACACGTCTTTCGTAATACTTGCCTCCCTAGAATGTAGTCTGATATCAAGTATATTTCCTCAAACCAACATTCCAATTTATTTAATAATAATACAGGGAACATTTACTGTTTGTTAAGGACTATGACAAGAACTTAAAAAAACACCAAAATACTCTTTACTAGTCTAGGAGGTAGTAACAATCTATCTAATGGCAACTATTTTCTATTTTTAAAACTAGGAAGCAGAAGCTATTGAAGGCCCAACATTTGATCTGAAACTACATACAGGGTTAAGTTGTGATCTGAGTTCAGGTGGACTGACTTTAAGCAAAATATGTGAGTCTGAACCATTTATATCATATGATATTCTGTAAGTAACATGGGATCTGTGAGTCTGAACCATTACATCATGTGATATTCTGTAAGTAACATGAGATCTGTGAGTCTGAACCATTACATCATGTGATATTCTGTAAGTAACATGGGATCTGTGAGTCTGAACCATTACATCATGTGATATTCTGTAAGTAACATGGGTACAGCAAGAGTCAATAGCTGAGCTGGAGGAAAGGACGATGAAGAAGATCCCAGGTGTCCCAGGGATGGCAATCCCCTCTTTTACTATACTTAGGCCAGTATGTCTGCATTTGTTCCTTCCTTCATTCCTTCAACAAATATTTACTGGCAGTATCCCAGGGACTATGCTAGGAGCTGAACATGTAGTGAACAGAGAAAACATTGTCCCCACAAAACATAGCATCAAAATTTATCCTCTCTTTCAGCAAGCATCTCTGGAGAAGCTTTTTGCCAAGATTGTGCTAGGACCTGGAGACACCAGAGGAATCCAGGTTCCTTGAGGGTCTTATAAATGGTTGGAATGTAACATTAACATATTAAGATGTGTGGAGGAAGATCCATCTATTGAGGACCTTGTAAAGGAAAGAGTGGCACTGGACTCTTAAAGGACAAGTCTTGAGATGAAGAACATCTATGCAGGACACAGTCAATGACAGGAGAGGGGGATGTACAACATAACACATGTGGACAAGAGAACATACAACTCATGTGACCTTCAGATTTCTGTATGTATATTGACATATATATATATATATATATATATGTGTGTGTGTGTGTGTGTGTGTGCGTGCGCGCGCGTGTGTTAATTATTATGCAGGTTCTTGCTGCAGAATAACTAACAGCAATGAAAATGATACAGGGTGATCTTCACAAAGCAAGGGCCAAGCAGATTCTGAAAGACATCCATCTTGGGAGATGGCTCCTGCATGACAGCTTGGCCAACAGACTGCAGATAAGTCACTGGACTTCCGGCCCAGACCCCTACCTGGGAGTGAAAAGAGAGCAGGCTTAAACTTGATTGATGCACAGATGACTCCCTAAGCAACAGGAAATAATGTCAAGGGGTGAGGAGAGTGAATGAAGTCAGGCCTGAGAGGAATGACAAAGAGACGCCCGTGGGTGCTTTATGATGCATGGTATTTTGTTAATGTTAAGATTTCCCGGGTGTGTCATATAAGCCATAGAGCAAGGCAGTAGATGGAAGTTTTATTACCTTGTTTGAAATAACTAGTCCCTGTGAACTAAATAAAAATATAGGGGCTGGGAATATGGCAAGCTGATTATAAAGGCGTCAAATTGAACACAGGGGGAATGCCCCACTGTGAATTAACACCACCACCAATATGTATGCCTGATACTTTAAAAATTAGCAAGTGCCTTATGTTTCATTATTTCATGTAATTCTAGCACAAACCTTTATTTAAACCTAACTTTTAATATTATTTATCATTTTTTATATTTATTTTATGTGATTTATATATTTATAATATAATCACATAATTTCTCCCTTCCCTTTCCTCCTTGCTCTCAGATTCATGATCTCTCTTATCATTAATTGTTCTTCCATGCTAAATATTAGTGCTAAATGTAACCTTCTCGGTGTGTCTGTTGCTCATATGCAGTCTCAGGGCTGGCCCTTGGTATTGGCTAAACCTCCTATGCTGTCCCCCGGGGAAGACTATTTGTCCCACTCTCAGAATTTCTGTAGTTCTCGGTGCATGGTCGAGGCCTCTTGGAGGTTTTGTGCCCTGCTGGTCTCCGCTGTGCTTCGTAGATGCCACAGTTGGGTAGGACTGCTGGTTGCTTCCCTCCTTTGGAAGCTTGCATAACACCTTCTGGTTCCATGAAAGCAAGTCCTCAAGGAGGAAGCTTGCAGGTAATTTCCAGCTCAGTGGCCTTCCACCGCAGGGTTAGTGGATGGGGCACAGCCACTGTCAATAGCAACAGCCTGTGTGCTTGAGAGTCTTTGGACAGCCCTAGCAACAAATCAAGGATGCCTCTCATGCCTGGTGCTGAGGCTCTTACCAAGTAGCCTTTGGCTCTTAGCACTGTCAGCCCACATACAAAAACTTATTTAAATTATGTAAAAGTATACACAGACTTACATGCATTCCAGGGGCTTTAAGGCAAAGAGCCGATGGTATGATTCCCTATGATGATTCAAGCATCCTTACTGTTGTTTTGCCCTCCTCCTGCATTACTCTTCCCTTCCTCAATGAGAGCACCCTTTCCATTTCCCCATCAGATCACTTGAACTCTGCTACTGCCTCCTTATTGCTCCCCAAACCCCTACTCCGCAATCCTCCTCCTTCCTCCTCTGGTTGCCGTGGTTACTCCCGGCTTTGCGATCACATCTGACCACTACACAGACTTCTCCATGTGTGGGCTTGTTCTTTCCCTTTCCCACTCTTTCTGGAACAACTGGAATTCCAGAGCCACTATTTTCTATTTTTTTTTTGGGTGAATATTCCCAGAATTTTTAATTGGGGGTGGGCGGTGGGGAGAAAGAAGCCTGTCATGTCTATTCGGCTGACAACCTAGCTTTATTTGGTCTGAGGAGTGTTTTGTTTTGAAAATTTTCTTTCCCTTTTTTAAAGTTTTAATTTTAAAATACATATTTATGTGTGTTGTTCTGAATGTTACAAAACCAGTACAGAGCATCATAAATCATCCTTAGCAGCTTATTCCTATCATCGATGCAGATCTACGATGTAACATCAGTGCGGGCATCTTTACTGAGTGAATCAGGCCCTCAAATGTAAATGGGACACCAGCAATAGGACCAGGAGATTTAAGATAGAGGCTGGCTATTCAGCCTCCTTAGAGCCATGGGAGACTGGGCAGAGCCTTTGTAGGGGGGGGGGGTCATTAGTACACAGGTAGTGGTTTCTTTGGCTATATGGGAAAATCTTTTCTTCCTCATTGAGACCGGGAATCCCTTAACTTGGTCTGAATCTAGGTCTCTGTGACATTAGGGACCTCTGCACAATGCTGGGAGTGACTCAGTGGACCTGTGCCTCCTGCTGCTGTCAGCCACAGCACACCAACTCAGGGAGTCCCTGTGAAGAGAAAAGCATCCTTCCTCTGTTGTCTACCTGCCTCCCCACGCCCACCCTTTTCCCTAGTCTTGATCTCAATTACTGCTCTGTTGAGCTGGATTCATTTCCTCAGCTCCCTGAAGATCATTGCCAGAGCTTGGAGCATGCCCAGACCCTTTCCTAAAACAAAGCATAGGCAGGGTTTAGGCGAATAGAAAGGCACTGGAAAGGAAACTCCCAGGAGAAAAGGACAGAGTGTTAAGGGATGAAGTGGGAGGAGGCACTCTTCCATTTTAAAATCAGGATGCTGCATTTGTTCTGCTTTACAGGCAGACAGTAGTGAGGGCTTCCTCTCTCCTTCTCCCCCTCCCTCCCTCCCTCCCTTTCTTCTTTCCTTCTTTATTTATTTATTTTTGGCAGTTTTTGTGGTTTTATTTAAACACAAAACATGCACACAAGCCATCTATTCATTTTCTTCGCTGTGTAGTCAGGCACTGGGATTGGTGACTCTGATGTCCAGGTGTGCTGGTCTTTCTAAGATGGCTTTTCAGAGGAGATAACTTCTACTCTTGATACCCAGGCCAGCAGAAGACAGGATGGATGAGTCAATCAATAACTCTCCCCCAAATCCTAAATCTCCAGAAGCACACCCTCTGGAAAAGCCAGGGTGTTAAAGGCTTCAAGATTTAGTTAGGGATGGAAAGCAGTGCACAGCATGGCGCAGGTGTTTAAAGTCATCTCTTCTGTGTGGACATGTGAGTGGGAGATGGTGCCTAACACACTACCAGGCCTCCCTCTCTCCACCGGTACAGGAAGATTGACCCTCCCAGAACACAACACTCCTGCTGGCTAGAAGGATGCATTTGCCCAAGTATTAACTCAGCCCCTTAGCATTTCACCTCACTGTAGCTAAGCATCCCATGCTGGTAAATCACTGAGATCACTGCCCTTCTAATGTGGAGTTTGGAAGGTCAGAAGAGGCAGAGCTGGCTCCCAGCTGGGCTTTTGAGAATTGACCTTTTATTTCCTCCCCTGTTCTGTGGCAAAAGCAAGTCCTTATTTCCCAGGAAGGTCCTTGTGATTGGATTAAACACAATGGCAGCAGCAGAGGCCTGGCCAAGGTAGAAGCTCAGCCTGCCATTCAGGGGATTAAAGACCTGAGAACTCCAGACACCAACTCACCCCATGCCATGACTCCTTTGTTTCCCCATTTAAAAAAAATCAGGATGAATGGTGGATGTTCTCCTCCAGAGGCCTGACTCTCCACTGGTACCAAGCCTGAAACATGCTGTCCTGAAATGACGAACTCATGACTTCATGTGTGTGTGTGTGTGTGTGTGTGTGTGTGTGTGTGTGTGTGTGTGAGAGAGAGAGAGAGAGAGAGAGAGAGAGAGAGAGAGAGAGAGAGAGAGAGAGACTCTTCAGAGATCTACTTTGAACATGGAAGGTATGGCAGGAAGATCTTTTGAATCTAAATGTCAAGGCTACATAGGAAACCCTGTTAGAAACTTTCTTTGAATGATCTCAGGTAGCTTGTCCCCTATTTCATGCCAACATGCTCAAGGTTTTGAACTGGTTCGGTGATAACATGGTTTGATGATCATAATCAGAAATATAGCATCACTTTCGTCTAGGTGAAAATACAAATTCCCTTGTCTTCCCGAAAGAACAGGTAATACCGAATTCATATTTCATTTGAGGGTGTGAGGTGGCATTTACTCTGCCCACTCTTCTGGGCATGTGGCCCTTACAGTGTCTTCATCTTTCACGCTCTCGGACAGTTCTTTCTTCCTTATTCTTCAGCCTCACACCACAACTTCCTACTCTTTATTTCTATAAACTTGACTTTGCAAGATTTTACATTTACATGAAAACATACTTTTTTTTTTTCTTTTTCTCAACCTGGCTGATTTCACTTAGCACAATGTTCTTCAGTAGTGCACTGGCTGTCACAGCTGTGAGGCTCTATAGGTTCCAAGAATGGTCTCTCATTTGCTTTGCTTTCCTTTAAGATCATTGTCTCCAGTTATTTTCATGAGAATTTTTAGGGCAATGAAGAGATACAGCATATCCTGTTTGGGAAAGAGATGAAGACAGTAATTAAGTGGTCATTTAGTCATTCCTGGGCTAACAAATCCCAATTATTTCTAACCTTTTTCACAAGGCCCTTTATTCCTAAATTTTTAATGTAAGTTTTCTTATTCATATGTAGCCCTTTTCTTCAGACTCTGAACTGTACAAATAGTTTGCAGAATCCTTTTTTTTGTAATATTAAATGACTGTTTGCCCCTAATCACAATAGCAGACTCTCACATATTATGTGGTGTGTGTGTGTATATCTGTGTGTCAGATGTGTGTGGAGGCAAGCATTCAACCTTAGATGTCATTTCACTGACATTGTTCTTATTTCTTTATTTACATAATCATTGATTCATTCGTTTGGCACAGACTCTCACTGATTGGAAATTTGCCAAGCAGCCTAGGCAGGCTAGCCATTGTGTACCAGGGAAGTTACTCAACTTCACCTCCCCAGGAATGACATTGGAAGCTACACTGTGATTACTAGTATTTTATAAATTACTTTAGTTTTTAAATATGTTATTGGTTTTCTTACATGTATGTCTGAGTATCGCATTTATTCAGTGCCTAACACAGCCAGAAGAGGGCATTGGATTTCCCACAAGTGGAGTTACAGGTAGTTATTGCTACCATGCTAGTGCTAGGATTGGATCTTGGGTTCCCTGTGAGATGCAATGAGAGGAAAGGAAAAGGAGTAAAGATGTACATCATGTGAATGGAGTTGCAAACTTGGTATAGGTTAAAAAACACATTTTGCAGTTCATGTTAGAATTAAGAAACAGAAGCTTATTCTTAATTACAAATAGAAACTTTAACTTTCAAGAATTTACACAGGACAAAGAAGTACTTATTCTTAAGAAGTACTTATTCTTAACTGATTTAACTATAAACATAAATCTTAACCTGCACACTGAACCTGAGGAGTAGTCTGGGACAGGATTTTTCTGGTGTGTGCCTGGGCCCAGTGCTGTCCCTGTGCTACAGCTCTCTATACCCAGACCCTGCTGTAAGAGATCTGGTCCCTTAGAAGTGTTGAAACATCTGATAACACAGGTAAGAGCACCACTTCTGCTCTGTGTGTCCTGCCAGTACCCCTCAGGACACTGGAACAAAGGAGCAGTCTGTGATAGGATCCTTCGGGTTTCTGTCTGCACCCTGTGCTGACCCTGTGCCACAGCTATCTCTGTCCAGACCTTGCTGAAAGAGAACTGGTCCCCCAGTAGTGCTGACACACAGGCTTATAGGAGGGTCAAGTCACTGTCAGAATCAGCAAGACCAACTAATACCAAAAATAAGCAGATGTTGAGAGGCCTAAACAAGGACCTAAACAACAGAAACCATGGCCATGTGGCATCATCAGAACCCAGTTTACCCTCCACAGCAAGTCCTGGATATACCAACACACCAGAAAAGCAAGATTCTGATTTAAAATCACAGCTCATGATAATGTTACAGGACTTTTAAAAGGTGATAAATAACTCCCATAAAGAAATACAGTACAACACAGGTAAACAGGTAGAAGACATTAGAGAATTATGGGAAAAACACGAGCAAACAGGTGAAGAAATTAAAGAAAACCATCCAGGATCTAAAAATGGAAATAGAAACAATAAAGAAATCATAAAGAGAGACAACCTGGAGGAAAAAAAAAAAAACTGGGAAAGAGATCAGGAGTCATAGACACAAGCAACACCAACAGAATACAAAAGATAGAAGAGAGAATTTTAGGAGCAGAAGATACCATAGAAAACATTGACACAATAGTCATAGAAATTGCAAAAAGCGCCTAACCCAAAACATCCAGGAAATCCAGGACACAATGAAAAGATCATACCTGAGGATAATAGGTATAAAAGAGAGCAAGGATTCCCAAGTGAAAGGGCCAGGAAATATCTTCAACAAAATTATAGAAGAAAACTTATTAAAAGCAGTAAGGGAAAAAGATCAAATAACATACAAAGGCAGACCTATCAGAATCATACCAGATTTCTCAACAGAGACAATGAAAGCTAGAAGATCCTGGGCAGATGTCATACAGATCCTAAGAGATCACAAATGCCAGCCCAGGCTACTATATCAACAAAGCTTTTAATTAACATAAAAGGAGAAACCAAGATATTCAAAGACAAAACAAAATTTACACAATATCTTTCCACAAATCTAGATTTTCAAAGGATAATAGATGAAAAACCCTAGCACAAAGAGGGAAACCAAACCATAGAAAAATCAAGAAAGTAATCTTCTTTCAACTAGCCCAAAGGAAGACAGCCACACAAGCGTAATTCCACCTCTAACAACAAAAATAACATAAAACAGCAATCACTGGTTCCTAATATCTCTCAACATCAGTGACCTCAATTTCCCAATAAAAAGACACAGACTAACAGACTGAATACATAAGGAAGATCCAATAGTTTGGTGCATACAGGAAGCATACCTCAGTGACAAAGACAGATACTACCTCAAAATAAAAGACTGGAAAACTATTTTCCAAGCAAATGGTCCTAGGAAACAGGCTGTAGTATCTATTCTAATATCAAATAAAATCAACTTTCAACCAAAAGTTATCAAAGAATTAAAGAAGGGCACATCATACTCCTCAAAGTAAAAAGTCACCAAGATGAAATCTTAATTCTGAATATATATGTTCCAAATGCAAGGGCGCCAACATTCCTAAAACAATATTTACTAAAGCTCAAAGCACACACTGAACCTCAAACAATACTAGTAGAAAACTTCAATACCCCAGTCTGATCAATGAACAGATAATGGAAGCAGAAACTAAACAGAGACACAGTAAAACTAACAGAAGTTATGAACCAAATGGATTTCACAGACATCTATAGAACATTTCATAAAAAAATACCTTTTTCTCAGCACCTCATGCTACCTTCTCTAAAATTGACCATATAGTCACAAAACAGTCCTCAACAGATACAGGAAAATTGAAATAATCACATGCATCCTATCAGATCACCACAGACTAAGACTGGTTTTCAAAAACTACAGAAACTCCACCTACCCATGAAATCTGAACAATGCTCTACTCAATAATAATTTGGTCAAGGAAGAAATAAAGTAAAAAATTAAAATCTTTTTAGAATTTAATGAAAATAAAGGCACAACATACCCAAATTTATGGGACACAATGAAAGCAGTGCTAAGAGGAAAACTCATAGTTTTGAGTGCCTCCAAAAAGAAACTATGTAGTGATAGCTTATACTAACAGCTTGACACCTCACCTAAAAGCTCTAGAACAAAAAGAAGAAAATGCACCCAAGAGGAGTAGACAGCAGGAAATAATCATACTCAGGGCTGAAATCAGCCAAGTAGAAACAAACAGAACTATACAAAGAATCAACAAAACCAGGAGTTGGTTCTTTGGGAAAATCAACAATATAGATAAACCCTTAGCCAGAATAACCAGAGGGCACCGAGGCAGTATTCAAATTAACAAAATCAAAAATGAAAAGGGAGACATAACAACAGAAACTGAAGAAATTATAAAAATCATCAGATTTTGTTACAAAAGCCTATACTCAACAAAATTTGGAAATCTGAATGAAATGGACAATTTTCTAGACAGATAGCAGATACCAAAGTTAAATCAGAGTCAGCTAGACCAGATAAATGGTCCCTTAACCTGTAAAGAAATAGAAACAGCCTTCAAAATCTTCCAACAAAAAGAGCCCAGGACCAGATGGGTTTGAAAGACCAGGATAAGTCCTGACCTTCTAACAGGTAAAGTAGAAGACCCCTAGCAGGTAGAGTAGAGCCAAAAATGTAAGATAGCTGGTTTAGTGACTGTTTCAGGAACTGATTGATCATAAAACCATAAAAGTTAAAATAACACCTTATAAACAATCTTGAGAAACCAGGTGTTTCCCTTGTGATTCTTCACTGGTATTTTTGGTATTTTTCCAATGATGTACTCCCCCCCCCCTTGGGTTGTGGTTTTTCTCCTTTAAAAACCCCTTCTCCCAGCCACTCAGGGTCAGACTCCTCTACCCCTTCGTGGGATATGAATCTTGACCCCAGTGCACTGGTTCATTAATAAACCTTGTGTAATTGCAGCAAGGACGGTCTCTCATGAGTTCTTGAGGGGTCGTGTTATCCCGAGACTTGAGTGAGGGTCTCCCCTCTGCAGGGGTCTTTCAGGTTTAGTACAGAATTCTATCAGACCTTATAGAAAACATAATACCAATACTCTCCAAACTATTCCACAAAATAGAAACAGTACCCAATTCCTCCTATTAAGCCACAATTACCCCTATACCTAAACCAATCAAAGACCCAACTAAGAAAGAAAGCTTCAGAACAATTTCCCTTATGAATATCAATGCAAAAGTACTCAATAAAATTCTTATAAACCAAATCCAAGAACACATCAAATGACCATCCTTAACAATCAAGTAGGCTGCATCTCAGGGATTCAGGGATGTTTCAATATACAGAGTCCTTCAATGCAATCCTCTATATAAACAAACTCAAAGAAATATAAACCACACTATCATCTCATTAGATGCTGAGAAAGTATTTAACATCTATCCTATATACAGCCACTAAACCCAGACAATACTGTGGATATCAAGAAGTGCATGCTTACAGGAGCCTGACATAGCTGTCTCCTGAGAGGTTCTGCCAGAGCATGACAAATACAGAGGCAGATGCTTGTATCCAACCATAGAACTGAGAACAGGGTCCTTAATGGAGGAGTTAGAGAATGAATTTAAAAAGTGAAGGGGTTTCCCACCCCATAAGAACAACAACCAGCCAGAGCTCCCAGAGATTAAACCACTCTCCAAAGAGTACACATGGACGGATCCATGGCTTCAGTAGCAGAGGATGGCCTTGTTGGGCATCAATAGGTAGAGGAGCTCTTGGTGCTGCCAAGGCTTGATGCTTCAGTGTAGGGGAATGTTAGGATGGGGCAGCAGGGGGGAGTGGGTGGATGAGTTGGTGGACACCCTCATAGAAGCAGGGGGAGAGGTAATAGGATAAGGGATATGGAGGGGAATCCAGAAAAGTGGATAACATTCGAAATGTAATATATCCAATAAAATCAGAAAAAAAATAAAGACAAATACTTAAAATGAAAAAAAAAACAACTTAATTTTCAAAGTTTATTATTCCTGTTTTGGTCTTTTACGCATGCAGTATATAAACACTATGTAGCTAGTTGTGACACTGTATTGTGTATGGTGGGAAGGAAAGGCCTCTATGTAATTTCTCTGTAGATATTAATGATCCATACCCACTATTGCTTGAATTTGTTCCTGTTGAGACTGAGAGACAGCCAGACTTGTGTTTTTGTTGTGTTTTTTCGATCTGGGGATTGAATATATGATTAGTCACATGCTAAACAAGCAGTCAACCACTGAGGTATAATCCTAACACTAAACTTGAATAATTGAATGTATGTGTAGGTATATTTGTGTGTGTGTATGTATGTGTGTATGTATATGTATATATATATATGTATATATATATATGTATGTATAGTGTATACATGCATATATGTGTGTGTATATACATAAATGTATGTGCATGTCTATGTATGTATATATGTATATGTATGCATATATATGTGTGTGTATATGTGTGCATATATATGTGTGTGTGTAAATGCATACATGCATGTGTGTGTATGTGTATATATATGTTCTGAAATTGAATTCAGGTCTTCATGTCCACATTACAAGCACATTGACAACAGAGTTACTTCCACATCCCCTCATTTTAGTTCACTGCTTTGACCTTGAATCTCTTCTTTATAAGCCAAGTCACCCAAAAAGGCAAGGCTGATATAAAAAGTGACTTCAGAAATGCTGTTGCTTCGGGTCAATGAAGATTCACATGGAAGGACATTCCGAGGTCTCAGGACCACAGCAGAGTCATGGTGACTCTGTCCATCATGGTACAATAGTGGTCAGGACTGAGGGCAAGCGGGTGAGCAGTGGAGTTGTCTGCCTTTCTATTCAGCTCTCACTTCACAACCTCCCCCTTCAGTCCCTGCTTCGTAAACAAGGAGTCCTGGGTGTACTATGTTTAAAGTGCTAACGGTTAAGCTGAGCCCCACAGATACGATTAGTGAGTAGTTTCTAGTAGCCATGTGATTGCAGAACTCCTCCTCCTGGGTGGCACAGGAGAAAGCCTTCTAATGCATCTTCTCTGCAGTCACATCATCCTTCAGTAACCATGGCAAACGGCCCCAGCCAGATGTTGCCATGACATTTTTTTCCTTGAACAAAAACTTAAAAAAATCTCTCTTTTGAGAACCAAAGATTTCTAATTCCGCTTCCCCCAAAACACATACTAAGAAAAATTTAGGTTTCTATTAAAGCTAGAAAGTGTTTTAAACATGAATATAGGGAATTAAATGGGGTGTCCCAAAGCAATTAACTACACGAATGGATAGAAGAGAAACTGTATCTATATAAAATACAAGGTCATTGTATTTTAAGGTGACAATGGATTGAATCAGGAATCGAAATGGAGGCTGAAAAGTGGGACTAGCTTGTTCCTTCCTGAGTTTTCCAAATGTATAATTTATACTGCAGTGTGGCATAATACAGCAAAGGACAGATGTGACCCTAAATGAATTTTTACAAATAAATGAACAGGTTTACCATATCCTTTGCCACCTGGGTCTATTTTCCATTTTTCTTCCTACTCGCAGCCCTAATGAAGAATGACAAGTCCTGCATATTAAAACTGAGAAACCATTTTCTCGGCATGGTGGCCGAGCCTGCAGTCCTGCCACTTGAAAGACTGGGGCAAGAGCTTCACTGGGAGGTGAGGCTAGCCTGGGCTGCAGGAGACATCTTGTGAGAGCGAAAATGAAGACAGGATTGCTCCGGTGTACAGTTAAGGGGATTTTGTTGTAGATATGAGAAAAGACTCTTCCAGAGGCTTTTGGAAGGGTCCAAATGGAATAGGATCCTGAGAAGAGGGTGAGCAAAAATCAGTAAGAGAGGAAACAAGAGTGTGCCAAAAGCCAACAGAGATAGCCAAGAGAGTGCATACAGGTTTATATCAGGACAGAGAAGCTGGGGGAAGGGAAGGGGACTCCCCAGAGCTGGAGAGGTTTAGAATGGGGTGGGGTAAGAAATGCTAAAGAGCCACAGATACTGAGCTTGCCTAGAAGCTTCACAGATACTGCCATATGTGAAGAGGCACCACTGTAAGCATTTTGTCCTCCTTTTGGACCTGATACTGTTGTGTGAGTTTTTCTTAAAGTCCAAAGAATTTATTGCACTCAAGTGATTGAAACCATTTGGAGCTGAGGCAGAATTACACCTGGCGAGAGGGGTGTGCAGGATCTCAGAGGCAGGGTAGAGCCTCCCCACAACCTCCCACTGAAGAAGTATCAACAAGTCAAATCTTGTGAGGGTCTAGGCCAGACAATCTTTCAAAACAGGCAATGGACGCCTGGGAAACCATTTTATGTACCTTGTCTTAACAAAATAAACACATGATTTCAGCTTTGCTTTGAGCTCACAGAGCTGACAAGATTTAGTCTCCCTCTATCTGTTCACATTTTCAGCCAAATTTGAGCCCACCAAAAATACTCTTCAATGGCTCAAGATAACTTGTATGTCAAATGCCTCATTAACAAATTATCTCATACAGAACTCCAATGAACACAAAGTAAAAACAAACAAAACAAGCAGAAGCAAACTCCTAGGGAAGAAATCATCTTGTACCAAGATGGTTCTGCCACATTCAGCTGTCTGTCCTTGGGACCCTGGGCCTGGTGTTCTGTCATTTGCCTGTGAGCTCATCTTCACACCCACATGTGGGATCCTCTGAGGGCTGAGGTCTGCCATCCTGTCTTTGAAGTTTCCAAGGTTCTCAGTACTCATGACACACAGAATGCTTTCAATTATTGATTCAAAGAATAGGTACATTTCTGCTCTTGGATAATAAATAATGCCAGAAAGATATAAGTTTTACTTACAAACATAAAACCTTGATATGTTCCTGAAAGCTGGTGTTTCCATTAATTAGCTGGCATTTTCATTAATTAGCATGAGGGATCCAGTAAGTAGTGAAAAAATATGTTTGAAAAAGAGCAGGATACCTACAGACTGAAATCTTCTCATACCACACAGTTGCAGTTTAGTGTAGTTTTTTTTTTTTTTTTTTGCATTTGAAAGAATTCTTTTTAATTCATCCCCCAAAGCATACTGTGCTTACAGTGTGTTCTGAAATGTACCAATCTCTATCCAACTGCTTTATAATCAGAGGCTGACTAATTGTCTCATCAATGCTACGTAGAAGCACATAGAAAATGTTCTGTTAAGAAACCAGAATGCTACCTTATTCTCTCCTTTTATTCATTTGAGACAATTTCCCACCCTGTAGCCCAGGTGGGCCTGAAACTCCCTATCCTACATTGGTCTTCTGGGTGCTAGAATTCTAGGTAAGTTTTCACCCTTTCTGACTTCACAGTCTCTACTCATCCATCTATCCATCCATCCATCCATCTATCCATCCATCCATCTATCCATCCATCCATCCACCCATCCTCCATCATCCATCCACCCATCCATCCACCATCCATCATTCATCATCCATCTCTCATGCAGCTGAGACTCACTGGGTATCTACTCTGTGCCAGGTAATTCTTACCTAATACAGTAATATCAACAAGCAACACAAATCTGGTCAATCCCTGCCAAGTACACTAGGCTACTAATTTGGAGATACAGAGAGAAGCCAGGTGAACAAATTCTTCTAAATAAGTTCAAATGCTAACTGCCTCCTATACTCACTCCCAGTGTGACTGATCAATATATTTTTTGCCTACTTCCCCCTGTGGTACAGCTTTACCTGAATGCAGTGTGTAAGTCAGGGTTCCCTTAGAATAACTGAAATTATAGAAACTCTCTCTATAGCTAAAAAGGGATTTATTAGAATGATTTTACATGCTGTAGTGCAGCTAACCCAACACGGGGGTCCCGGCTTCCGTTGACCCAGGTGGCATGCAAGTCATTCCAGCGTGGCACCTCGTCATGCTGCTCCCACTCACAATTCCCTTGGCAGATTGTTACCACACCAGGCCCACATGTCTCAATCCTGTGGTGGGCTTGGTGCGTCCTGCCAATGCACTTTCTCCTGAACTCAATTAAGTCACCACATGAAGGAAGACACCACACAATAAACTCTGAGCCATTTGAGATGATATAATTTTCCTATCTAGACAGCACAAATCTTTCTATATACACCCAACTCGTATAAAATATTCATAACAACCTGTATCTATGCAGGCATGTACAAGAGGAATATGTAAATCTGGCTCCATGTTGCTTTAAGTTCCTTCCCCTTGCTCTTCCTCCTCCCTCTCTCTAAAACAGTGCTCCCAATCATCCTTCCTTCCTGTTCAATGACTGGCCTTGTTTTACCCTGTACCTGCCTTCCAGCATAAAGACATCATCCTACAATGTAGTCAAGGTGACAACCAGGAAATAGATGTCATGTGCAGGGGTGACATGGAACACATAACACACAGAGGTGAGAACATGGACTTCAGAGACAAGGACATTTTCTGTTCAGTTTAAAGAATGATTCACAGTAGCTGTGCTTCCTGTTCTGAATAAGTAATATATGGCATGTAGAAGTAAAAGAATAGCTAGGAAGAATCAATAGATAGCAAATGTTCATTAATCCAGGAGTTTCTGAACATCCTTCAGAGACTTGCTGTGGAAGCCCCACTGAAGCAGCCAGCTGGAGTTCCCCAATGAGAAAGAGTTCTGAGAAATTCAGTGTCCCCTCAGATGAAGTTTCCAAGTTAAAACAAACAAACAAACTAACTAACTAAGTAGTAGCAGATACACAGAATCCTACAGGTTCTGCATGCCCAGCAGAGACTGCTTGTAGGAGAGGAGACCATCAGCTGTAGTTCCCAGTAGAGCCTCTTCTCCATGGCTATGTTTTGATGGTTTAGAGTCCAGGATTTTGTTCCAGGTGTACAGACTTTTATATGATAAAATAAATAATAGTAACCTCCTTGAGCTGTTCCCGATGACACAGGTTTTTACTCTTGGGCTGTTTCCATGTTCTCTTTCCCTGTCACAGAGGACCCTTGGAAGACACTTAGAGATAAACATGCTTGGGTCTGAAACATTGGGGAGGCAGCCCTACTTTTGGGAATAACCTCCTCAGTGAGATTAAACAAAAGTGACTATTTGCCAACAGAACATACATCACAATGTGAAGTCTAGCTTTAATTTCATTAAGTAAACAGCACAAGAGCTTAATGTTTTGGGCTATACTACTTCTTGAAAGCTAAGTTCCAGGACAGTCTGAGCTACAGGAGACTCTGTCTCAGAAGCAAACAACAAAACCAAGTCACTGATGTTGAACTTCCTCACAAACTGGGGCCAAGTTGTGAACTGATTGGTCTTCAGACAAATTAAAAGGGGTGGGGTGGGGCTGGGTGATAGGCACATTTTCCAGACGGGTTAGTTTGAATGAACAGGATAAAGTCTTTTTCCCCTACTCCTTCTAGAAGAAAATAGCTTGGTACTGCTATTAGTTTTCTATTGTCCTGTTTGCTGGTCCTTGTCTTACAAGGATGGCAACTTTAAATTCAGGCCTGATAATTCATTCCTATAATCACTATTATTCCAGAGGCTGAGGCAGAAACATCACAGGCTCAAGGCTAGCCTTTATCAGAAAAAAATTGGTTAATGGTACAGGGATATAGTTCAGTGGTAAAATGTTAAATTCAAACCCCAGGATCACAAAAGACAAAGAAGAAGAACAAACAGATCAGTTCTTTCTTTCTATAGAATCTCTTGACTTAACTCTTTGGAATAATTTCTGTACATCACGGAAAAACATGTTCTTTATTTTAGTGTATGTATATGTTTAGGAATAGAAATCATGGCTTTAAAATGTTGGGGAAGTGTTTTTATACAAAGTGTAAGCCCAGCCCCAGCAATGCTAGTTAAGATCTTTAAACAAAATTGTCATTTTTCTCTTCTCTGACTTTTGAATTATATATCTTTGTTTCTTTTATTTTTGTTTGTTTCTTTCTTTCTAATTTTGAAAACTTTTAATTGTTCTATGTCTGTTCATTCCTTTCTCTTTTCTTTCACTTTCAGTGCTAGGGATTAACCAGTAGCCTTAAGCGTGTTAGTCAAGTGCACTACCACTGAGCAGTCTTTGATGACACTGTACCTTTATTCACATAGGAAGTAGGGATCATGCATGATGTCACAAGGCAATTCTACAAATGTATTTCCTGAACATATATATGATACAATAGAAATGCCAACAGTGTTTCTTTAGACACATAACATATTCCCTCTCTCATGCTCACAATAAGCTGTGGACATGTTGTTCACAGGTGAGATACTGATTTTATTTCTCCTCTCATTGAGCTATTAAAGATGAATGAAAGGTCTTTAGCATGCTGGGCAAACACTGTACCATGGAAGTATAGCCGGGGTTAGCACAGATGAGGGCCTGAGATTCAGGAAGGCTGTGGAGCTTTCTAAGCATCACACATTGAGTTAAGAGGTGAGTGTGGATGGCACTCTACTGTACTAGGTTTTCTAGAAAAAATGTGGCAGGCATTCATAAGTAGTAGCTGACAATATTGACCCACTGGAGAAATGTACCCACTCATGCAATAGTGCTATAATAATTATGGGGACAAATAACTGATTTCTGATTGGAGATGAGGGACCACAGGAGGGATTCTATGCTTGATGCTATAAACCTGTTCAAGAGCCAGTGGATAGGAAGATTATAAGTCCTAAGATGGACCTACTGGTGCCATTTTGCTAAATATACTATCAAACTGCATGATAAATATTCATACAGAAATCCATAGATTTATGCAGCTTTCAACTTTAGTCTATGACAATTCTTTTTCCACTGGGTAGATGTTAATTCGGAAACTCATAGCTGGTCAAACTGCCAAAGTGAATAACTGGATTTTCTGCTGTGGGTAACTCATTCATATTAGTCTCCCACTGTTCGGAGATTAAGAAACTTCATAGAAGAATGTGGCGCGCTCCTCGACCAGCGAGGAAAGACGACCACCACCAGAGGATGCTTCTCAGATCACGCTTTATTGTGGGAGCCTCTTGACTGAAGGGGAGAGCAGGAAGCGAGGGGCCCGAACTACCCAGCTGTCCGCTTACATAGGGAGAAGCGGATACAGGCTTGCCATCATTGGTTATCACCAGTCTGCTGACACCAGAGGCCTCGGGATTGGCCGGAGATAGGTTACATACTGCGCATGAGCAGGGTGCAGCGCCTTAGCTGACAAGAGCATTACTATATATGGAGTTGTTTACCTCAAACTGTGAGGGAGCCAGCTCCATCTTGTAATGGCGTCCGCATTCGGCTCCCCACAGAAGAATAGGTATAAAGAATGTCAGAGCCAGCAAATGTGAAGGAAAGCAATGAAATACTGACTTCTGGATACTAAGATTGCAGAACTCAAAGAAAACTAAATTCTTTGAGTTTGAAGCATTCCATTTTGCTGAAGGTTTCCTGAACAGGAAAGAAAACAATTCAAACTAGCTTCATGAAGTCCCTTCTCTGAGAGACCTTCTCAGACAAGCAGTGCAAGGAAGACTCTGTGAGCAGACCACATTCCTAGAAGAGGTTAGGATTAACTGACACACTTGAAAAGGACAGTCTCTAGTCTGTCAAGCTGTCTACAGGCTATGCAGTATGCTCCAGGTTCCTGGGTGGGCTTTGGCGATGCAGCTGTGTTTGAGTCACTTTTGCTCCTGGACGTAACCCCTCATTCATGCTCCTATGCTGAATGAGGAAGAGTCGTTCTCTTTTGTGACCATGGCTTTCATGTTTCAGTAAATGGCCACATACTCATATGTACATTGGCAGTACTAATTGCGCTTAGAGGATTATTAATAACAAAAATTAAAATAAAAACATATATGAAGATGGGAGGAGATGAATGGGGACTTGGGGTAGTTGGAGAGAGGATTAGTAGGTGGATATGATTGTTTTATAAGTCACCTTGAACAAGGTGTCTCCTTACAGCAATAGAACAGTGAGTAAGACCGTGTGTTTTTTGTCTTTCCTCCTGACTTCTAGACAATTAAAATGGCCATTTGTATTTTTAAATCATTTTTATTGGATATTCTCCACTTGTCCATTCCCCCTCTCCCTGCCCCTTGCTTCCATGAAGATGCTCCCACTTCTAACTATCCACTCACACCTCAGCGCCTTGGCATTCCCCTACATTTGGAATATGAGCTATCTATCGCTGGACCAAAGGCCTCTCCTCTCTTTGATGCCAGACAAATGAAAGGAAGCATGGCTTTTCTTAAGTCAGTATCACATCTTAACACTCAAATGGTAAAGTTACAAGAGACAAACAATGTGGTGGGATTTAAGATGTCAGGGATGCTGATGTGGGCTGTGACGTGAATGTGGTGGGATTTAAGATGTCAGGGATGCTGATGTGGGCTGTGACGTGAATGTTGCTTCCCCTGAGGAGTCAGGCCTTCTAGAGCTTGTAGACCATAGTACATTGCAGATTGTCTTCAGCAGGTAAAGATTTGTTTACATTAAAAGACAGTGTTGCCCTGCCCAAAAGTGCTCTAGCATATTTCTGTTAGCCATAATTCAATTACTAAACTCTGCATTAGTTAGCTTCGCCTGCCATAAAAATATGCCACAGTTTGTTTCTTAAGCAAAGGAAAAAAAACCTTTTTATAACATCTTAGAGGATTTTTATCTGAATTCAAGGTGTCAACAGGCTATGGGTCTAATATCATTCTATATGCCTTGTAGACATCTCTCTTCTCCCTTGAACTTTGCATGTTCTTTCTCCTGTGTCACATGTTTTTGTCTTAGTCTCTCCCTAGGAGGACACCAGTCATGTTGGCTTAGTGCCTGTTATAATCATTGTCTAAAATCTTATACTTTCAGAGATCATATCTGTTAGATTTTTAGTGAGAGTTACTGGGCTGGGAGGACAAAACATTAACTTGCATTTGTAAGCACCCATTTTATCTTTTTCTTCTTTTCTAATTTTATATATTCTATGCTAATGTTAGTATATAACCAATTTGTTTTGGAGACAGGACCTAAGTACGTGAGCTGGGCTGGTCTTAAAGTTGCAATTTACCTGTCTTATCCTCTTTGGTGCTGGAATTCTAAATGGCTACTGTTAATCCAAGCTCTACAAATCATCTCAGTGAAGGCATTAGAAATCCATATTCTGTTTCAGGTATTGTTTCATGAGTTGTTGGAGCTCATGCCACACCTATAGTGGGTAGGTGTTCTACCTTTGAGCCCCATCCAACTTCCAAAATCCTTCTGAGTTAGATTTTTCCATGACTTAAGTTGTACCCTTCCAAACTGCATAAATTAAAATCTTTATTTGCAATTCTTCCTGAAGTGACCTTACTCAGGAATAGGCTTCTTCAGATACATTTAAGACGAAACTGATGTTGGATTGGGGTAGGCTTTTCACCTAATCTAACTGTTGTCCTTTATAAACACAACAAATGACCATTCGGAAACAGAGTGAGACAAGAAGAAAGTGTGAATACACAGGACGAACTCCAGCCCTCACACAGCAAGAAGGCGGCAGAATGGAAAAAGCTGGTGATGGCCGCATGTTGCTAATAGACCAGTAGGAGGTAAGACAAACACCGTGACACATTATTTTTACAGCTTCCAGGAAGAAGTAAATGCTGTTGCCACCATGACTCGGACCCACGGCTTCCAAAACCATCCTGCTATAAGTGCCCGTTTTAAAGTGCCACAGTCTGTGCAGCTTTGCCATGACAACCCTGGAAAACTATTGCACAGCTCATTCTCTATAACCACAGCCATAACTGAGGTTGGCATCATTTCTTACCTGGTCTGTCACTGTCATCTCAGGTGCCGCCGCCACCGTAATGACTTCTTCCATTCATGTTTTAGAAATTGTGTGATGTGTGTGTGTGTGTGTGTGTGTGTGTGTGTGTGTTTTCCATCTGTAGGGCATGTGGGTAGGGTCTGAGTGTGTGTGGGGGGGGTTCATGTGTGTGGGTGTCTGTATGTTATGTGTTGTTTCCAGTTGTGTGTGTGTGTGTTTCTCTCTCTCTCTCTCTCTCTCTCTCTCTGTGTGTGTGTGTGTGTGTGTTTCTCTCTGTCTCTGTCTCTGTCTCTGTCTCTGTCTCTCTCTCTCTGTGTTTGTGTGTGTGTGTGTGTTTCTCTCTGTCTCTCTCTCTCTCTCTCTCTCTCTCTCTGTGTGTGTGTGTGTGTTTCTCTCTGTCTCTGTCTCTGTCTCTGTCTCTGTCTCTGTCTCTCTCTCTCTCTGTGTGTGTGTGTGTGTGTTTCTCTCTGTCTCTCTCTCTCTCTCTCTCTCTCTCTCTCTCTCTCTGTGTGTGTGTGTGTGTGTAGGTGTGTGTGTGCTGGTAGAGATCAGAGGAAAGACTTAGGTATCATTCCTACTGTCTTTTGTTCGAGACAGAATTTTCTGTGATCTTGCAACATCATCACGCAGGCTAAACTAGCTGGTCAGCTAGATTCCATGGATCTGCTCGCCTCTGGCTCTCGTATAGCTCTTGCTGTTACCAGGACAATGTGAACATGACACTGTGTGGAATGGCTACTCCTGGTTGTCAGCTTGATTACATTTAGAATGAACTACAATCCAGAAACGGAGGGCACAAGATCCAGATCTTGAGAATGGACAACACAGGTTTTTGACCTGAATCTTGACATGGGATAACACATGCTTTGAATCACATCTTAAGGCATAGTGGCCATGAAAAGCTTAGATCCAGGCAAGGTAGTACATACCTTTAATCCCTATAGAATAAGGCATGTATATCTTTGAATTCAAGGTCAGCCTGGGACAGAACAAGTTCCACTTCCAGGCATGGTGGTTCAGGCATGGTGGTTCAGGAATGGTGGTTCAGGCATGGTGGTATACACCTTTAATCACAGTCATACGTTCTGTTGGAGGGAAGCCTACATAAGGACAATAGAAGAAGAAAGAGTCACTGTTCTTTGCCAGCATATCTGTTAGAACCTACTTCTTCAGGAGTCCAGGTTATAAAGAAGACCAGCTGAAACAATTAGTCTTAATGGGAGTGAGCAATTGCTTTGACTTTCCATTCACTCCTGCCCATTGTTGGGTTAGTTGGATTTAGACTGTAAATCATTGCAATATACTCCCTTGATATATAGAGACATTCCAAAAGTTCTGTGACTAATATACCATACCTAGATCATTTATGTAGGTTCTGGGATCAAACTTGAGTCTCCATGTTTGTAGCAACTTTCCCAACTGACCCATACACTCAGACTCTGCTTTGTATATTTCTAAAGTTCAAGAGACCTCTACTACCAATTCTAAGGATGTATTCGAGCATCATCACTATAACATACAAATGTACAACCTTTCATTTATAGAACCACTTCCTCAGGAGAGTCATCCATTTTTCATTTCTAGACTTACTACATTTTAAAGGTTCTAATTATTTTGGTGGATGTCAGAATCATGAGAATTCTCAAAGGAGAATTTTTTTTTCTATTTAGAGTTTGTATATTTTTTAAGTAACTCAGCAGTTTGAGTTCTTGGTCAATGCACTTGATATCCAAGCCTTAGCCAGATTTCTCATGGCATCTAGAAAAGAGGTGAAATCCAACCAGAGTATAATTCAGGTCAATTGCTTTATCTCTATCTCCCTCTCTCTTAAGCAAGGGTCATCAGCTATGATAGCTTAGGTAGGCACTGCTTCATGAAAAATTATTCACATACAATTACAAGGATTCCACATTGTGGTCTCATTCACTGAGTGAGCAGTGATTGAAAGTAGAATGTGAAAGTCACCCACACTGATGTTTTATCTTTTTAAAAAATTTTATGTGATATTCTTTGTATTTACATTTCAAATGTTACACCCTTCCCACCCACTCCTTTCCTTCCTCCCCCTCAACTTGCTTCCACGAAGGTGCTCCCTCTCCCAATCACTCTCTCTATCTCAGTGCCTTGGCTGATGATGATGTTGTTCTTCCCATGAGGGTGCAAATCTTTCAGCTCTTTCAGTCCTTTCTCTAGCTCTTTCACTGGAGTCCCCATGTTCAGTCTGATGTTTAGCTGCAAGCATCTTTATCTGTATCTATAAGACTTTGGGAGAGCCTCTGAGATGACATCCATGTCTGGTTCCTGCCAGAAAGCACTTCTTGGCATCAGCAATACTGCATGGGTTTGGTGACTGAATATGGGGTGGTTCTCCAGGTGAGGCAGTCTCTGTAGATCTTTTCTTCAAACCCTGCTCCTCTATTTGACCTTGTATTTCTTCCCATGTATTTCTTCCCTTCTAAGAAAGACTGAAGCATCTCCATTCTGGTCTTCCTTCTCTTAGAGCTTTTTAAGTTCTGTGAGTGGTTTCTTGGGTATTCTGAGCTCTTTTTTTTTTTTTTTTTTTTTTTTTTTTTTTTTTTTTTTTATGGGGGGAGGAGATAGCTAGTAGGCTAGTATCTACTTATAAGTGAGTGCATAACATTAGTGTTCTTTTGTGACTGGGTTACCTTACTTAGGATAATAGTCTCTAGTTCCATCTATTTGCCTAGGAATTTCATGAACTCATTTTTTTTTTTTTAAATAGCTAAGTAGTACTCCATTGCGTATATGTAACACAGTTTCTGAATCCATTCCTCTGTTGAGGGACATCTAGGTTCTTTCCCGCTTCTGGCTATTATAAATAAAGCTGCAATAATCATTATTGAACAACTGTCTTTGTTAGATATTGGAGCTACTTTTGGGTATATGCCCAGGAATAGTATAGCTGGGTCCTCAGGTAGCACTATGTCCAGTTTTCTGAGGAACGGCCAGACTGATTTCCAGAGTGGTTGCACTAGTTTACAATCTCACCAACAGTGGAGGAGTGTTCCTTTTTCTCCACATCCTTGCCAGCATCTGCTGTGACCTAGGTTTTCGATCTTAGCCATTCTACTGCTGTGAGATAGAATCTTAGGGTTGCTTTGATTTGTATTTCTCTGATGAATAGGGATGTTGAGCATTTTTTTAGGTGCTTCTCAGCCATTCAATATTCCTCAGTTGAGAAGTTTCTGTGTAGCTCTGTACCCCATTTTTTAATAGGATTCTTTGATTCTCTAGGGTATAGCTTCTTGAGTTCCTTATACATATTGGATACTAGCCCTCTATCAGATGTAGGATTGGTAAAGATCTTTTTCCAATCTGTAGACTGCCCTTTTGTATCTTTCTAATTTACTGTCTGTCTGTATGTCTGTCTATTGTTATTTCTAGTTCACTGGTGTCCTGTATCACAGTGACAGATTTGATCTTGAAATTTGTTTTCAGGATTCTTTATGTCTCCAAGTGTTTCTCCCTTTGCCTTCATGGTAAATGCTAAGCCTCTGGCTCTCTGTTCCTGAAAACCCTTCAGTGTGCCAGGAATGTTTACTAAACATCAACACCAGACCAAATACTACAAAACTCCAAAAAAAAAAAAAAAAACCCACTATGGATTTTATAAAAGATGAGGCTGTTGGCTCATTATGAAGTGGGTTTGGGCTTTCAGTGATGATTGTACGGTCTAGAAGGATGTCTTCTTTGCACCTCCTTGTGCTGGGACACTAAATCCCTCAGTTTGTCATTACTCCACACCCTCTCATGTTCTTCTCTCAAGTCCCCCTCTCCTCTGTCACAGCTGGTTTTTCCCATGCCTTCCCTTTCTTCCTTTTACCTGGAATGCGCTTCTCTCTTTGCAAGTTTATTCAAAGCTGCCCCTGAGAAAGCCTTGAGAAAGGCTTTCCCTCTTATTTTATAAGAGGTCCCAATGCCCAATTAGAGTGATTCCACCTGAACAGTTTTTTAAGTTGTTAAAGCTGCTTTTCCATTTTAATTTATTTTGCATTATAACAAAGAGCTTCCAGTTCTATCAGGAAGTTACATCTTGGCTCAGCCATTTGTCTAGCTGTAAGACTTCAGATAAGTGCCTTAGCAGCTCTTCCTTCCTTTGTAAGAGGAAGGAGACCAACAACATTTGCCTTCAAGCAAATGTTTTATTTCTTTTCTCTTAGCATGCAATACTGGACGATTAAGTTTGTATCAAATCAGCAACAACATTTCTTGGTTTGAATATTTAATTGAAGGGAAGTACTCCATTGCTCCTTTTTCCTTATGCATTGCCAACCAACATTATTTCAGATACCAACCAAACATATTTGAAGCAGAATATTCTGCAAAGTTAAAGTGCTCTCTGCTCATTCTGGTCTTAGAGTAGGAGAGCCTCCAGGTGACTGTATAAGGCATATGGAATGATAAGGAAATAAGAGTTAGAGTGAGAGTTGCTTATTACTGCTGCAGAACCTGACTTAGCCTAACTAATATAGATATCCTTATGTAAAATGCTTGGTGGTGTACTTTACAGATAGAAAATGCTTAATCATTTAAAACATCATTCAGATTCATTTAGCATCCTGTGAGGTTGGGCTGACGTTAGTCTTACTTTTGTGTATTCATTCACTTTCAGTGTTGCTTTGTGATGTTGGTTGAAAGATCCCAAAAGCAAAACGCTTCAAGTAATGTATGTGGTTCTTGCTTCCTTCAAACCTGTTTCATCTCAAATTAAGCCCTTTATCATGCCACTAACTTACTATAGATGACTTGTAGGTAGAGGAAACACCTCAGCCAATGTTGTTGTCTTAGCAGACTGTCAGGATTATATCTGGTGCCCCTTATGGGACAGACCATGTCCTTCCTTCACCTTAGGGGTAGAAGCAGTGTACAGAGTTGGCATTCCCAAAGAGGCCTCTGTCTCTAGGATGCAGAGGCTCCTTGGTATTACATTTAGGTCATCATATTGCTGAGTCACAGAAACCTGGTCTCCAGATAAATTCCACCATTTTTTTTTTTTTTTTTTTTTTTTTTTTTTGGTTCTGTGAATCTAGAAGAGTTAATTAACTTCTTTGTACTAGATTCCCATCAATAAAACAGGAAAAGGAAAAGTGCTAATCTCACAATCACAAGAGATTTAAAAGAGATGGCAAGGAAGAAACAGTTGGCGAGGTGCCCAGTCCGTAGTGTCTAATAACAGCAGCTGCAGCTCAGACCACTTTTTCTAACAAATACTATACAGAACCCACTGAGCAGTGGTGGTCTTTGTTCAACAGGTTGTGTGTGGGGGGGGGGCGGGTGGCCATGTGTGTGGCGGGGCAGAGACCTTTAGTTTAGGCTTGGAGAACAACAGAACTTTTATGAGCCTAATAGCCATTCTGGAGAGACAAAGCATGTGTATCTGTACCTTTGACAAGCCTTAGAAATGAATGGTCTTTATGCCCAAGGGTCCAGTAAAGCAACTATTGCTTCATATATGATAATATAATTTTAAGGAATTACAATGTACAGGGGTGGGAAGATGGCTCAGCTGGTAGAGATCTTGCTTCACAAGCATGAGGACTTGAGTTTGATCCCCAGAGCCCATGTAAAAAGCTGAATACAGTGGTGCATACCTGTAATTGAAGCAATATTGAGATGGGTTGGTCCCTGGGGCTCACTGCTCAGCAACCCAGCTGACTTGTTGAGATTCTATGCCAATTAAGACCTGAAGAAGGACTCCAGAGGTTTTCATGTGCCCTCCACATGCATGTGCTTATGTGTGTGCTTACCCATTTACTCACACATACATAAGATATAAAAAGGTATACAACACACTAATATAGACATTACTACATTTAAATATGAAGTGACTATAATTTTATTCTTTCCCTGGAATCTTTGGAAATTCCACATAGGTGTGAATGAGGCTTGTCCTGGGATGAGTATCCTAGGAAGTGTAGACTGTTTATTTTTCTTTTCCAGTGCAGGATAGGCATTTTCTTTTGTGGAGATTTAGAGGAAAAGAGACTTGGTTTAAAGTCATATACGGTTGGGCTGCTGAACAGCAAATCATAGGCTAGTCCTGCCTCATGCCTGAGACTGGAAATATATACTGAGATGTAGACACATCCACTCATTTACATGTTGTAGTGCCTGCTTTGGATGACAATATCAAAGAGACAGCTATAGCAAACATGTTATGATCTGTAAGAACCATGTATGCTCGTATTATAGCCTTTGCAGAAAGCCCTGGTCCATAGAGTGACATTACCAGCAAACACCTCTGATAGGATATGACTTGGACTATGGGGCAGTGGTGCTCAACACTCAAGCTGTGTTATTTCCTGTCTCTAAAGTGCCCCCATCTGGCTCTTTCCTGTTTAGAACTTACTGTATCTAAACAGCAGATTTTGACTAGTGTTGTCTTAAAAGTTTAAGGGTCATTGAGGTTGAAAGGAAGAGTGAGCCAGAGGATCAGGGAGCCAATGATGATGGTCTGATCAGAGATCACCAATTAGCCAACACTGCTGAAATAGCAAGAAATAGGGAGCTGGCTGAAAAAGAGCCATCGAATTCTGGAACATTTGGGTTATATAACATGTGTAAATGGGGATGATTTGGGCAAATGATACCTTTCACTTGGGGATATTCCAAGTGAGTCTAGGAGATATCAAACAAGCTTTACCTATGCATCCAGAGGATTGGGTGGAATACAGACGCTCTTCTGTCTGCTTTCTCTTTCTTTGAACTCCTCCTGCTTTTATAATAAGACAATAAGATAAAAAACAATTTTCAGATAAACACAATTCATTCCATGGTGTCAGATGTCCGGAGAGTGGTGATCTTTCTGCAGAACTAGTAGGCAACAAGTCCTGTATCACATGACAGATCAAAGGCTTCCTGTTTCTTGGGCAAGTGTCCAGATGCCTGGCCCTCATGAGCTCAGGGATGCTGTTCAGAGAATATGCCTGGAGCAGTCTCATCTTCTATGAGTTACTGACTCACAAAACGTAGAGCTCATCAGGTCTTCTTTTCTCATCTTGTAGCTAAAGGGAATGCTTCTCAAAGACATTACATTATTCATGGGAGGCCATGCAACTTATTAATGGTAAAGTTAGGGGAAGAATTATAGTCTATAACTTCAAGTCTTAGGTTCTTCCCTCTTTATTCCAATCTTGCCACAAGAAGCTTTGATTCCGGAGCTAGAGGGAACTTTAGCTCTTATTTTGTAAAATGGAGGCACAAAATTAGTAAAAATGATCTAATTAGCTGTAATTACAAGCCAAGAATTTAGATTTCACTGTTTACCAATTGTTTTATGTCTACCTTTGTTCTTGAACAGGAAGCATGTGCGACATCCCTACTCACTGATGGCATCTGTTTGCAGCCTTCCACTGTGTTGGAGGAAGCAATCGTATGCTGCACTTACATCTGACATGGGGTGGTTCTGGGCAGGTGAACCCTGCCTATGAGAACACACTGTGTTCTGTCTGTCTCCTGTAGTCAAAGATACAAGATGGTACAGCCCTGATTGCAAAGCATGTCGGGTTTCTTGTCCTTACAGCAGACGCTGCAGATTCAGTCTTTCCTATAGATTGAGTTTGTAGAGCATGAAACCACCCTTAGACTGAAGATCATCACACCATCAGACAATTAGCTTTCCCTTTGTCAGTTAGACGTTAAGCAGGAACATGTTACTTCAATATGAATTTTTTTACACAGATGCCCCTAAGGTATCTGCTGTAGTAGGAAATATGGTTCATGAGAGGTCCCAAAATATTTAAGCAAAGGGTGAAAGAGTGGAATGGCCTGGAAGAAAGGAGAGAGAACAAATATTTACTGATACTATTGTGTGTCAAGTACAGTGTTGAACCATGTTCCATACAACAAAATAATATTGGTCAAAATACACTTAGTGCTTTCTGTGTTCTATTGGGTAGAGTTTATGTTTTGGTTTATCAGTGTCCAAGGACAGTATATTGGAATGGCATGGATCTCAGGATGAGCTTGTCAGAAATGATGCAGGAAAAAAACTGTATAGTTTCTAGAAGGTCTAATGCAGAAGACCTTTATATGTCATAGACAAGGGGTAAAAAGTTACAAATTCTAGTTGAAGGGAAAGGACCAAAGCCCATGCAGAAGTGCTCCCTGATGGCTCTACCTGGTGCTAGAGCATCTGGCAAGAAGTAGCATTACTTCTGTCCCCGAGAGCAGCATTTAGCTGACTCATTTGTAGCAGTCATGATGCAGGAGTAGAATCAGTGTGTGCATGAGAGGAGTTCATGGTGTTTTATCACCTGCAGGGGATCAGCTGTTCTTAAAAAATACTGAGCAGGTAAATTGCCTGATGAATGTCCTAGGAAGAAATGAACATCCACTCGTTGTCAGAGGCTTTGAGCCATGTGTGCATTTCTTGAAGGATTGAATCCAATTTCTTATTCAGCAAATCTGTTGTGGTCACACTGAGATTTTTTTTTTTCAAATAAACAGAACCTCTCTTAATCCTGTGCATCTGAAACATGTTTCCTAAACATTGTCCATGCCTCCTTTCTGCAGATCTCTGTATTAGGATCAAGGTTCCACTAGCCTCCCTTTAAAGAGAATTCTCACAGAATGTAGCAAACATCTGGATCAGGGCCAGGAAAGTATGGTTTAAAGGCCAGTCCACCTTATCTTCTGGTTTGTAAATATTCTGTAGCCAAATTTACAAACTTTCACCTGTCTGAATCTGCCCTCAAGCCAGTGGCCTGCTGTGTTTGCAGTTTGGAGACAATTTCAAAGAGAACTTGTCAGATAACCAAAGTTTCAATTCTTTTCTTTTGAGACTAAAAAGATATATAAGTAAGTAGCTATTTAAAAATACTTCTTCTAATTTTGATTTTCTAGCCCACTTTTTTATTCTTTTTCTCCCAATTTCATTAGATATTCTCTGTATTTACATTTCAAATGTTATACCCCCTCCCTCCTCCCCCTCAACTTGCTTCCACGAAGGTGCTCCCTCTCCCAATCACCCTATCCACCTCAGTGCCTTGGTTGGTTGATGATATTGTTCTTCCCATGAAGTTGCAAACCTTTCAGCTTCTTCAGTCCTTTCTCTAGCTCTTTCTTTGGGGTCCCCTGTTCAGTCTGATGTTTAGCTGTAAGCATCCTCATTTGTTTCTATATGACTCTGGGAGAGCCTCTGAGGAGACATCCATATCTGGTTCCTGTCAGAAAAAACTTCTTGGTATCAGCAATAGTGCTTAGGTTTGGTGGCTGAATATGGGGTGGTTCTCCAGGTGAGGCAGCCTCTGTAGATCTTTTCTTCAATCCCTGCTCCTCTATTTGGCCTTGTATTTTCTCCCATGTTTTGTTCTCCCTTCTAAGGACTGAGGCATCCACATTCTGGTCTTCCTTCTTTTTGAGCTTCATAAGTTCTCTGGAAGATTTCTTGGGTATTCTGAGCTTTTTTTTTTTTTTTTTTTTTGGTGGTAGTGGGGGCTAGTATCCTCATATAAGTGAGTACATACCATGATTATTCTTTTGTGACTGGGTTACCTCACTCAGGATGATAGCTTCAAGTTCCATCCATTTGCCTAGAAATTTTATGAACTCGTTTTTAACAGCTGAGTAATACCATTGTGTATATGTAACACAAATTCTGTATCTATTCCTTTGTTGAAGGACATCTGGGTTCTTTCCAGTTTCTGGCTATTAGAAATAAGTCTTCTATAAACACTGTTAAGCATGTGTCCTTGTTAGATGTTGGAGTTACTTTTGGGTATATGCCCAGGAGTGGTATAGCTGGGTCTTCAGGTAGTACTACGCCTAATTTTCTGAGGCTCATACTTAAACATAGTAAAAGCAATATACAGCAAAACAGTAGCCAACAACAAAGAAAATTGTGAGAAACTTTAAGCAATCCACTAAAATCAGGGACTAGACAAGGCTGTCTACTCTCCCTACCTATTCAATATAGTACTTGAAGTACTAACCAGAGTAATAAGATACAAACTAGAAAGGAAGAAGTCAAAATATCACTATGATAGTATATTTAACAGATCCCAGAAGTCCACCAGGGAACTTTTACAGCTCATAAACACCTTCAGCAAAGTGGATGGATACAAAATAAACAAGAGCAGATCAGTAGCCTTCCTCTACTCAAAGGACAAACAGTTTGAGAAAGAAATTATAGGGAATTGACACTTTTCACAATAGTCACAAAGAATATAAAATACCTTGGACCCTAACCAAGCAAGTGAAGGACCAGTACAATAAAAACTTCAAGTCCCTGAAGAAGAAAATTGAAGAAGATCTCAGAAGATGGAAAGATCTCCAATGCTCATGGATTGGAAGGATCAACATTGTAAAAATGACCATCTTGCCTAAGGCAATCTACAAATTCAATACAATCCCCATCAAAATTCCAACTTAATTCTTCATAGAGTTAGAAAAAAAACAATTTGCAAAGACAATTCTCAACAATAAAAAAAAACTTCCAGGGGAATCACTATCCCTGATCTCAAGTTGTATTACAGATCAATTGTGATTTAAAAAAAAAAAAAAACTGCCTCATATTGGTACAGAGACAGGCAGGTAGATTAATGGAATAGAATCAAAGACCCAGAAATGAACCCACACACCTATGGTAACTTGATCTTTGACAAAAGAACTAAAAACATTCAATGGAAAAACGATAGCCTCTTCAACAAATTGTGTTGGTTCAACTGGCAGTAAGCATGCAGAAGAATGCAAATCTATCCCTTCGTATCTTCATGTTCAAAACTCAAGTTCAAGTGGATCAAAGACCTCCACATAAAACCAGGTACACTGAAACTAATAAAACAGAAAGTGGGGAAGAGCTTAGAACACATAGGCACAGTGGAAAACTTCCCTAACAAAAACCCAGTGGCTTATGCTCTAAGATAAGAATTGACAAATGGGATCTCATAAAATTGTAAAGCTTCTGTAAGGCCAAGGACATTGTCAGAAGGACAACATGGCAACCAACAGATCGGGAAAAGATCTTTACCAGTCCTACATCTGATAGAGGGCTAATATCCAATATATACAACGAACTCAAATCCTAGAGAATCAAATAATCCTATTAAAAAATGGAGTACAGAACTACACAGAGACTTCTCAACTGAGGAACATAGAATGGCTGAGAAGCACCTAAAAAATGCTCAACATCCCTATTCATCAGGGAAATGCAAATCATCAAAACCTTAAATTTCACCTCACATGAGTCAGAATGGCTAAGATCAAACCTCAGGTGACAGCAGATGCTGGCGAGGATGAGGAGAAAGAGGAACACTCCTCCACTGTTAGTGGGATTGTAAACTGGTACAACCACTCTGGAAACCAGCCCCTTCTTCTAATGGCAGTTATTCTTCCCATCTTCAAACCCCAGAGTCCCATGCATTGCACTAAATAAACGGTGAAAGCATAAACTTTAATATTTAGGAGAAAAATTGTGTCATTAAAATATCTCTATTTTTTTAGATTCCACCCCACCCCATTTTCTGCCTGAAAAGTTGCATCAACTCCCAAAACACAATGCTTTCCTTCATCCCTCACTCACAAGGCCCTGGTCCTTTTAGCTCTCACAACTCTTTCTCACTGGAAGGTATGCCTGTAAAGCCATGTATGTGAGCTTTATTTGGGCTTCCTGTTGGCATCCCCTATGCTATCGCATACTATTATTTAATATATATTAATTTCATTTTCCTAATTAGATGCTAAGCTCCCAAGAGAGAGGCTATTAAGTACAAAGCTTGAGTTACAAACTTAAGATGTAGCTCTCATCTTTTCAAACTATGCTGTACAAATGAGCTTATGTAAAGCTGAGTATCCACACTTGATTGGTTTGATCTGAGCTGCTTACAGAGAATGCTTTTGGAATGACCCACATTTGTGTCAATGAAATCCCCAGGGCTCTCACCTGTGTTCATCTGCTATGGACACTGCTGACGGTGATGCTGCCTCGTGGAGACCTGTGCTGTTTGTGACACTTCTGGAGATGGATTGTATCTCAGTTACTCCTATGAAGTGTGCTACCGTCACTTGTGAAGGTCAGATTGTTACTACATCCCTTACGGAGTGTGAGTCACAGTGTGACTATGACTTCATGAAGGTGAACAATTATCCCACCTCCACTTTGTTTTTCATCTGGTTCCCAGCTCACTTCACCAGAGCTCCTAGTTGAGTATGAGAAGACTGCCATATTGTGAGGAAATCCAGTTGTTATATGGAAGGAAAGCAGTGCCAGTCAGTCCCTGTTATTCCAGCCATGTCAGTCTAGGCATGACGCATGCAAGAGAAGCAACCACTGGGTGTAGCAGGTACAGCAGCTGCCACAGAAGTATTAAAACTTTTGATCTACAACTTCATCTAAACCATTCCAGCCATCTCTAATCATTCAGCAAGGGCAGAAGACAGCTGAACCCACAGCAGACAGTCAAGATGAGGCCCTGTCCTGAAAGGCTTTTTTTCTGACAGCTTGGGGCTTGCTGACAACCACTTACCAATCACAACTGAAGACATTCTGATTCGTAGGAATACGACAGAGGTGGACACCCATGGTGCTTCCCCTACAGCTCCTGTCTCCTCTGAAACGTCCCTTTCAAAATCCCAAGCAAGAAACCGACAATGAAGCCCATCCTTGGAACCCCTCCTGGCAGGCAGAAGCTCTGGTGATCATCAATCTCAGCCCCAGGGCTGTTGTCCTGACATTGTGAGTGCCCTTTCCCATGATGTCGAGAATGTCTCTTCCCATGATGATGTCGTGAGTACCCCTTCCCCTGATTCTCAATTCAGTTCTTTCACTGTTTTCACTGTTATCTGTAGGATTCACCAGTTGGACTCAGGAGACATAAACCTTGTGATGTGTTAAGGACTGCTGTCCACATTATCATCTAGTGCCTTTCTAATCTTCTTACCAGACTGTCATGCTCAAGGAAATCACCCAAGTCTCAGCACATTAGGAAACATGGACAAGAAAGGAAACAACTCTTCCATATGCTTTCAATTCCACCAATCCCTCAAGCCAATAGAAATTGTCATTAATCAGAGTCACTTCAGTTTAGTATTCTGGGTATGTAGCAGTGGAGAATGGCGACCCCATTCTCACTGCCTTGTTCAGAGATCACACCAATAAACACATGTATGTTGACCATTTACCCAGGAAGTCACACAACCCAGACAAGTCATGGTCTCAGAGACAAACACACTATCTCGCTTTGGTTTAGAGCCTCTACTCCATCTTTTGACTTAAGGTATAAAGGGATAAAAGGCACAACAACTCAAAGTAGGAAAGGAAGAGAATTGTGTTTTAATGGCAAAATGCAAATGGGGATGATCTAGAATATCATGAGGCATGAACGCTCTAAAGAGATTTTGAGCTGCCCACAATGTTGCCATGCCAAAAGCTTAGGTGCTTTCAGCTGACTATACCATTCGGAGGACACATATCTAGCATTGGTTTTGCTCTTTGCAAAAATCCCACCCGTCCCTTTACTCAGAGGTGCTGTGATAGTTTTTTGAGCAGTGTAAGCCGAAAGTTACCTGGCACTGTGCACATGCTGTTGTCTTTACAGGTGATGTCTTCTAAGATAACCTGAGGTGGTAAGTCGGCCTGGTAAGTAAGTGTTTGTTACTGAGCTAGTCAGGTAAGCAGGAAGCACCAGTGACACCATGATGGAAATTCAAGAGCTACAGAAAGAGCACAGATGGATGGGGTGACAGAGATCACATGCAATGGGGTGAGAGAACACATGCAGATGGGGTGACAGATCACATGCAATGGGGTGAGAGAACACATGTAGATGTGATGAGAGAACACATGCAGATGGGGTGACAGAGAACACATGCAATGGGGTGAGAGAACACATGCAGATGGGGTGAGAGAGAACACATGTAGATGGGGTGAGAGAGAACACATGCAGATGGGGTGAGAGAGAACACATGTAGATGGGGTGAGAGAGAACACATGCAGATGGGGTGAGAGAGAACACATGTAGATGGGGTGAGAGAGAACACATGCAGATGGGGTGAGAGAGAACACATGTAGATGGGGTGAGAGAGAACACATGCAGATGGGGTGAGAGAGAACACATGTAGATGGGGTGAAACAGAACACATGTAGACAGGCAGGAGCTGGCCCCCAGCCTTGCTACTACCACCCACTAGGATCAACTGATTCCAATCTATCCCATTGATTTGTCCATTTGTCTTTATCTCACAACTGGCATCCTCCTGCTTTGGCCTTTATGCACCATGAGTCCAGTTATTAGCACAAACTCACTTCTTTAGCTACAGTGTCTGCTTTAATTATTTTAAATATAAAGCTCCCAAATCACAGATATGACAATATGAGAAAGTTGGCTCCTAACCTTTGTGATAAATTCCTCCACCTTTTAATTTTTCCAAGTGACAAGACGTGTCATAAAGCATTAGGCACACACACTTCTCTGGGTGCCAGCCATCCTTCGGCACATCGTCACAGACCCTATGCGATGTTAGCAGTCCTCTGCTTCCCAAACTGAGCCACCCTGCATCTTCTGCACATACTATGCAGTGATACATAGAGTGGTTTATTCCAAAGGGAACTTGAGCAAGCAGAGAGTTATAGCCTCATGATTTTCTCTGTAGCTGCCTTGATATTTCATAAATAGACTTTATTCATCTCAGTTAATATTGGATTTTAACACAAATAGGTTTTTATCCCAGAGAAAATTTGGAGATTCCATCTTAGCTCTTTGAGAGTTTCTAAGGAATAAACATATGAATTAAATTGCTCCTGGTTATCCAAAGTCAAGTGTAAAAGATATGTCATCACATGATGGTAAAACCTGGAACACTGGGTGTGTGATGCTCTATTCTTACCTGTGGAATAGCTGGTCAGAGGTAACATAATCAAGCTTTTCAGACATGTTCCTCTGAGGAGTGACAACTGTATTTTCTTTGTAATGCTGAATTAACTAAGTACAAAATGCCAGATCCTAAAAGAAAGATCTACAGTGTCAGTCCCTGCTGTTATCTTTCGCTGATTTTTCTCATAGCCTTTAGCTAATGTGTTTCCTAATATTGTGTGACTCTTAGACTTTAGTTTTTTACTTAGTCATGTACAACATACCTTCAAAATGTGCCTAGGTCTTAAGAATATGGCTCAATGTATTTCCACAAAGTGATAAACTCAGCCATGAAGTCATTTAACCAGATGCAGATGGAGAAAGTCATCTATACCCCCAGAAGTTGTCTTTTAGACGGAATTCTCTAAACCAACCATTCTTCTAACATCATAGTTTCGCCTATTTAAACTTTTGTATGAATAAACTGTTTCAGTATGTATTCTTTTGATGCAGAGTCTCATATTTCCCAGGTTAGCCTTGGGTTTGCTATGCAGCAGAGGATGATCTCTAACTTCTGCCTTTTGCTCTTCTTTCCTCCATGTCTCCTGTGAGTGCTGAGATTATAGGCAAGTACCATCCTGATTGACTTTATACAGTGCTGGATACTGAACTGAGAGCATCCTGCATCCTGGGTAGATGCCGTAGTCTTTAGTGTCTGACTGAGAGCATCCTGCATCCTGGGTCGACACCGTAGTCTTTAGTGTCTGACTGAGAGCATCCTGCATCCTGGGTAGATGCCGTAGTCTTTAGTGTCTGACTGAGAGCATCCTGCATCCTGGGTAGATGCCGTAGTCTTTAGTGTCTGACTGAGAGCATCCTGCATCCTGGGTAGATGCCGTAGTCTTTAGTGTCTGACTGAGAGCATCCTGCATCCTGGGTAGATGCCGTAGTCTTCAGTGTCTGGCTGTTTTTGCTCAGTATTTATTTGCATGACTCGGTCACGTGTTTACATGTGTGTCTTCCTGGTGTGTGACTATATTATTTTAGTTCCTCTTTCAAGTGCTCAGGGAAATTTGAGTAGTTTCTATGTTAACAGTGATGTGGATTATCCCTCAAACATTCTAGTACATTTTTCTAGGTGGGGATGTGGACACACGGCTGTTGGCAGTGAAAGGGCAAAGTGTGGAGTTGCATGCGTGTGTTTCGGTTGCACGTTGCTAAAGGATTATGCACATCAGTGATGCCATAGTGCACCGCTGCCATCTGCCTAGGAGAGAGGCAGCAGCATCCCTTCCCGAGACCCTGCCTTTCCTGTCATAGACACTTTCGTGGGTTACATTGGTTTTGCTTCAATGATACAGAGAAAGAAGCTCATCAGCTACGGAGACAGAAAGCAAGTAGATGGAGCAAGGAGCTGGCCCTTCAGCCTTTCGGCTGCTGCTTACTGAGATCACTTCTGATTCCAATCCATCCTGTTTGCTTGTCCATTTGTTTTTCTATAATTATGATTATTTTTTAAAGATTTATTTATTGTATGCATGAGAGTACACTATTACTATCTTCAGACACATTAGAAGAGGGCATCAGACCCCTTTACAGATGGTTGTGAGCCACCACATGGTTGCTGGGAATTGAACTCAGGACCTCTGGAAGAGCTCTTAACTGCTGAGCCATCTCTCCAACCAGGCCCATTTGTTTTTACTTCATCTCATAATGTACCCCAGGCTGGCCTCAAAATCAGTCTGACAGAGGGAACATGGACATGTGTCATAGTCACATCACTTCTCGTAGCTGGCTTCCTTGTGTTTAAAATGAGGCTAATAATGTCCCCAGGGTATTCAGAGCCTTTGCTTCCAGGAATGTTCTGTATGCATTTGTGAACTCTCACTCTGTCCGGTTTTCAAACCCACCTTTTCCTTGTATTCAGAGACCTAATCATCCTGGGCTGCATACTAATAGTAATCATCCGGTCAAGACGGTGATTTGGGTAACATTATATCTTAACCGGCCCTGATTTTTTTAAATTGGGTCTTTTAAATATGGATCACAACACAGAGATATCATGAGAATTGTTATTTTTCTATTTACTGAGGGAAGGAACAAAAACAAAACTGTGAGGTTATTTGAAGCTCTCCATGATTTTGTCCACCCAGCTCTCTCATTTGTGAGAGATATGATATGATATCAGATATGAGAAATGTGATAACTCAGATATGAGAAAACAAAATTTTACCCATGAGAAAAAGGCTGTGCAAGCAATCTATTAATAGTGAAACTCAGAAAGCCACTCTGGTCACAAAAAAATCCTTTGTTGGTTCTACTACTGGCCTCAGTTCAACCATTGGTCTAGCTCCAACAAGACTTCAGATAACAAGATAAAATGACTTAGCTTTAGTTTTAAAAAGTATTGATATCCAAAACGGCAACCATCTGATCCAGATACCTGGTGTCTTAGTAAGGGGTTTATCGCTATGAAAAGACACCATGACCAAGGCAAGTCTTATAAAGAAAAACATTAAACTACAGCAGACTTACAGTTCAGAGGTTCAGTCCATTATCATCATGGCAAGAAGCATGGCAGCATGCAGGCAGACATGGTGCTGGAGGAGCCGAGAGTTCTACATCTTTATCCAAAGGCAACTAAGAGGAGACTGTCTTCTGCAGGTAGATAGGAGGAGGCACAAGGACCCCAAGCCCATCTCCACAGTGACTCACTTTCTTTAACAAGGCCATACCTACTCCAGAAAGGCTATAACTGGTAGTGCCACTTCAGTGGGCTACTCATATTCAAACCACTGTACCTGGTAAGCCTGCATCTTATCACATGTATAACTACAATCTCCTGATACAACCATGACTAGTTAATTCCAGTTCCTGGTTAACCTCAACAGTGAAGACATCAAAGGTTAAGTAGCTATGTTTAGGTACCTACTGTGCAAGAAAGTATGAAGAGTTGAGTTCAGATACCTAGACCTCATGTAAAGTCTGATACAGTGGTGTGGGTCTTTTTTCCAGCTCTAACAGAGAGCTGGGAGGCAGAGACAGAACGGTCACAGGAAAGCAGGGTACAGTTAGTCTGGTATATGCAACAGAGAACAATGAGAGTTCCTGTCTCAAGCAAGTGGAAGGTGAGGATAGACAGCTGAGGGTGTCCTGTGACCTCCACATGTACCTTCACTTATGTGCACATGCATACATACGCACACAAGTCACACACCCATGTACTTTTATATACACATGCACTTAAAAAGAAGAACTAATTCTATATACTTGTCTGGTGAACAATAAAAAACGAACGACAACAGTAGACAATGAATAGATTTAATTATTCTTCACACTCCTTTTAATTCTATTGGGGAAGCAATACTGTAAGCATGAACATAACAAATGAGTACCACAGCTGGGAAGGCAAGAGACCCTCATGGAAAACATCACACACTCTCCCCCATTCAGACTCATTAAAGGTCTCCTTTGTAAGCATCCCTGAGGCCTCATCTGTTTCTGAGGTTAATCCCTTCTGTGTAAGCGTGGCAGAATATTTTGTGTATTTCCCTATCATTCATATCCATCTATCTAGTTGTCTATCTGCTTGTCTACCTGTCTGCACTCCACAAGCAAATCACACACTATCAAAGTTTAATTATCTATCCATCTTTGTTTATTTAAGAGCTGTCTCAGCTCAAGAACCATGAGCAGCTAACCTTTGAATGTGGCACAATGGTTCTCATGCAGAAGTGAAAGAAGAACGAAGGGGAAAGGAGAAAGAAGGCAGAGAACAAAAAGAAAGCAAGGACAGGAGAGGATAGGAGAGGGGCTCCTGTGGTTATGGGCAACTGTCTTCCTGCACACTGAACACCCTATTTCCTTTGCTGACACTGGTATCCTTGTAATTATCTGGGAACTGACCCCTATAAACCCTTGTGCTTCAAAACTTCACAGTCTCCACTGAGAGATAACTGTGTTGTCAGGCTGGCCAATTATCATGTTCTTTCTTTTGATGATAATAATGGTTGTGAAACTAAGTCAGACTGAATGCAGGGTAGCAAAAGTTACTAGAATCCATTTCCTAGCCATGGGAGAGATGTTTAGATCAGTAACGCTCTTCCTGGTGACCATTGTAAGGGTATTTTATATGGTCAGTCATCTCAGATTTTCCTGAACTTAAAGAAATTCTGGGTTATGAAAGTTTCAGTGCAAAACCTAAAATTTCTTTGTTAATTTGTTATTCCATGTTGGCATTTTTTTATTATCTTAACCTAAGATAAGGCTTCTTTTGCAAATTATATGTCGAAAAGCCAAAGTCACTGTACTTTACAACATGTGACAATGACTGTGCTCCAAAACATAGTTTTATTTTTAAATATTATAATGAAATTAAAAGCAAGTGTGAGAAGAGGAGAAAGGAAAAGAAAAAGGAAACTGTCAAGGTTTTCTAGAGTGGATTGTCTCTCCTCTATTGTAGGGCATATTGCAACTGAGGACTCACAGTGACTTCATGTGGTCTACTTGGAGACATTCCTTATAACAGAGAACCCCTCTATGCACACAGGAAAACACTTCCAAAGTGATTTCCACATTTGATGAACCAGCCATAGAACAATGACAGCTTACTGATGACTCTGCAATAAGAAGCTTGGATGCTCAACCCCTGCAGCTGTGTCCCCAGAGAAGACATTCTCTTCCTCTTCATAGAGGTCACTCTGGGTTTTCTCTGGCTTCTGGAGTCCCAGAATAAGGTCGACGTGTTCTCATCTCTCTTAAAGTTATAGGCTGCTATCTTTGTAAGATTCCGCCAGAGAATTTGAGCAGAAACACCGTTGTCTCTCTCCTGTTTACCCTCTTTCCTCCCATCCTGTTGTTTGGAATTGGCATGTATTATCAAGCCATCTTTGCAGTGTCAGTGCAAACAATAGCCTAGGCATGACAACACAACACAGAAGGATCCTTTCTCCCTAAAACAACCTCTTGGAGCAGAGCTGCCCATCTTAGTCTGCACTGTTTAGCTTAGATTCATCTTCTTTAAGTTATAGTGATTGTGGGCTTCTGATACACAAAAATTGGGTGGCCCACACCGTTATCCCATGTTACTACCATCACCATTGTTGTTGAGGAACGTTAAGTACTCTGCCCACGACCACACAGCTAGCTCGGGGCTGACCCTCATCTTGATTGACATACAAGTTGTTTTCTAAGCATTGTATTTTCCTGCGACTCCTGCTCTTTAATTACTTTTGTGATGTTCATTATCCAAGCAAAGAAGGCAGGAGTACTATTGCTCTCACCAGCAAGGGAGATTTCGATAAAGTTTTCCTGTGTGCTAATTGGGTTTCAGATGAAAATAGTGTCTGAAGGAACTGGAAAATTATTCTTTCCCCTTGCTCAAATATATGGCTTTCCTGGAAGAACATGGAACTCAATGTCCTGGACCCTACACATATAATACAATTTTAAATTAATGTGTACTTACCTTAAACAATAGTATTTCCTTAGTTAAAAATAAACGAAGCCATGACCAATTTCAGTATCCCCTCCCAAAAATAGGTTTCTATTTATCACTAGTTCTATTCACAATTTTTATAGTAAAAGAAAATTAAATGCCAGTTTTGGGACAAACAAATGATCTAATTCAGTCAAAACTTAGCAGGCTTTGTTTAGTGAGAGTTAACAATATTATATAATTCTTATAATCGATTGAGTGTCCTTGACGCGGCAGGCCTAGTTCCCAGTGCTGAAGTTTCTGACAAACACTCATTTTCTCACATATTTCCAAAATTGTAGGTTCTAATTCCGTGTTCCAGTTAAGCAGCAGTACCTTTAATTTTAGACAACCCATATCAGTTAAGATACCCAAAATTCCATCTCTGTTTCCAAAGGTGTCTGTTTGTTGTTCCAGAAGTTGCTCAGCTACCAAAATAAACAGATGATGTATCAGCAGAGATGCTGTTGCCTCGTTGGGCAGATGTCTCTCACGATGGTGACTAAATATAAAGAGCCAGTTTTAGGGCAACGATACCTGCAGACTTAGAACATGTTCGCAAAGTGTTGGCTGGACGCTTTGATTGCTGGGGTTGTGGAACTAATTCATCATTTTCAGGCATGGAAACACTCAATCGCTGAGAACTAAAGACTTGTATAAACAATTTCATGTGAAAAAAGGAAACTGAGGAGCAGGAGAGATGGCTCAATGGTTAATATCAGCTGCTGCTCTCACAGAGGACCAGGTTCTCAGCTACCAGGTCAGATGATTCATAACTACTTGTAACACGAGCTACAGGGAATGTGATGCACTCTTCTGGCCTTTGTGGACACCTGCATGTATCTGTACACCACACACACACACACACACACACACACACACACACACACACACACATACACACACAAATACAAAATTAAATCTTAAAAATATCAACTTTAGAGTTGGATATGGTGAATGTGCCTATAATCCTGGCATCCAGGAGCCCAACAGTTTAAGAATTTGTGGCCAACCCATTCTATATAGCAAGTCCAAAATTAGACTGGGATATTGTAGTGGTTTCAACAGGCTCATGTGTTTGAACTTGTCCCCAAACGGTGGCACTGTTTTTATTTTTCCTTTGTGTGTGGTGAGGTGAAACCATTGTGACATGGTGTCTAGTAAATATATGTAGGGTTCTAAAGCCAGGAGAAAATTTTACAGAATGTTCCATTTGAGGTTTACACTCCCTGCTTCTGGTCTTTAGTGGTTTAATAGGTCCCAGAGAAGAGTCAGTCTTACTTTCTACCACCAGGAACTTTGCCATTTTCTCCCCACAATGATGAGTTGTTATTTTTCAAACTGCGAGGCAAAGTAATCCCTTCCACCCTTAAGTTGTTCCAATCAGGTACTTGGTGACATCAATAAAAAGAAAAAATATATATATTTGAGGCCAGCCTGGGCTACATAACAAGAACTACCCATCAGAGAAGTGGAGCTCTGCAGACTGTGAAATGTCCACATCTGGGATTTCAACCAAAAATGTCATTGAAAAATGCCATTGAATTCAAAGTTTTAATCTGTCTTTCGTTTTGTAGCCCACTTGATCCCAGAAGAAAACATGATGAATGACCTGATTGAGTATGGGTTAGGTTTACATTCCAGGACCATATTTCAGAGAGAAATGAGTCTTTCCCCAGATAGAATGTAAATGTTCTAGCTGCCCAGTTCCTATTGATCTGTCTACAAGTTTGTTACAGGGATTCCCAAAGACCCGCCTCTGGCAGTTGCAGTGAAGCCCATCCTCCACAGAGTGCATGTGTTTAGAACTGGTTTCATTTAGTCACACAAGCATGTGTCGAACAACCAGAAATCACTCACTCATTTGAAAAGTATTTATTGAACCCATCTCTAGGTGCTCTGGGTAATGTGCAAAGCCCTTGAGACAAAAAGTATGCAAGAAACAAATGTCTCAGCTGTGAAAATGACACGGTGAACTGGGAAGAAAGACTAGAAGTGAAGCTGGTTTCCTTTTATAGCCTTCACACAGGACAGTGAATGAGTAAGACATTTTCTGTACGTTGAGCTAAGACCCATCCATAGCCCTTGGCACATCTAGATGACAGGTAATTCTGTCTCAGGCACTATTAGGTGTCACCCTCCTATTGTGGGAGTTTTCAAAGGACCTCACTTCTAGCTTTGCAAGACTTTGGGCTACATGATGTAAGCTTCATCCAGACTCATGGCCCATAGTAACAATAGAACAACACATTTCTGTCATTTTAAGCCATTAAATTGTGGCAATTTGTTACAGAGCAACAGAAAATAAGAACACAGTCCTCTCTGACCTTTGTGGTATTCCATGGTTTCTGCAAAGCATTCCATTATCCCAGCCTGCAGTCTCTGAAGCTACCAGAGTTGTTTCCATGACTCCTAAAAAATGTGGGTGGCTGGGAAGTGGAGGCCAAATCCCCTCTGTTGAAGTGATCATGGGGGAGGGGAGAGTGGTTAGGAAGGCTCTGTCCATCCTCACTGTGGAGGAATTCCCATGAGTGGACCGTGAACCCATAGTCTTCACTCATGACAGCACAATGGCTTGTGCTCTCACAAGATTAAGAAACAAAACAAAACAAAAACAAAATGCAACAAACAGATTCAACCTCTGCTTTAAGACCGAGAGCAGCAGGAAGGAGCCAGGACACCGCAGGCCTTCCTTCGGTGAGTCTGTGTGGAAGTGATGGAGTCTGTGATTCTGAGTTCTTCTGATCATTCTAAGTTCAAATCTAAACTGAAAATCAAATACACACGTCCATGTATTTTTCCAAACACACTGGCGATGATCACGTGAGTCAGAGGGCTGTGTTACAGTGTTTCCTTGAGAATCTTTAAGGAGAATTACTGCTGCAAACAGAGCCCAGTGAGGGTCTGTGTGGACAGGGGACATGGAGGAGAGAGGGCATGAATGCTGCAGAAGTAAGACAGCAGGTGTCACACCTTTGCAGACTGTAAAGTCCGAGTGACTGAGGGAGAGATAAGAAGGTAAAGGTGGCAAAAAAGGAAAGGTTGGGTCTGGAAAAGCTTTGCAATCTCACCAGAGGAAATGTCACCAATGGGCCAGCTTTTACTATTATAACTTTGCATAGCAAAGACTTTCTTCTTTTGATGACTCATTTAAAAGCAAAATCTGAACATATTTTTCTATAACTTAAGAAAAATTAGCCAACTTCATGTTTTTCCCAGAAGTCAAATGGCTAATTAAAAAATAGTGTGGCTTCAAGATGTAACCAGAAGAAATGTCTTCACAGTGAAAATGGGCAGAAACACTGGGCTATTGGGAACTATGCGTTTGTGGAGAGGTGGTGACTCCAGGCTACACGTGGCCTGTCCCAGCTATCTTCTGTTGTCTTTGGGTCAGCTTCTACATTGGATATTTCTCCAATGACAGAGATGCAGTAGGGCAAGAAGAAATGCTGTCAGAGTTCTTCTTCCTAGTTCTGTGATAAAGTACTCTTGGCAAAATCAGCTTAAGAGACAATGGGTTTATTCTGGATCTTGTTTAGTCAGGGTTTCTATTGCTGTGATAAAACACTATGACCAAAAGGAACTTGGAGAAGAAAAAAGTTTATTTGCCTTTCATATGATATTCCATCACTGAATGAAGCCAGGGCAGAACAGGGCAGGAACCCAGAAGCGGGAGCTGATATAGAGGCCATGGAGAGATATGGCTTACTGCCTCCTTTCCATGGTTCGCTCAGCCTCATTTTTTTCTAGAACCTAGGGTGACCCTCCCAAGGATGGTACCACTCACAATGGGATAGGAACTCCCCACCAATCAGTAATTTAGAAGATGCCCTACACCTTGATCTTATGGAGGCTTTTCTCAATTGAGGTTTTCTTTTTGTAGGTGACTCTACCGTATGTCAGGTTGAATAAAACTAGTCAGGAAAGGCTCATGTTCAAGGCACTACATAATGTGGATGCCAAGGGGTAGAAGCTTGAAGCACATGACCACACAGAATCCACAGTGAGGAAGCAGTAAGTGATGGGTGTCATCCTTCCTTTTATCTCCTTAAATAGTCCAGGATCCCATCCTGGGAATGACATCACTCACAGTGGGTATGTCAATCAACCCAGTCAAGATAACCTCCCCCAAAGCAGGCCAAAGACCTATCTCATGAATGATTTTAGAGTTTGTTAACTTGATAACCCTAACTATCACAAATACATGTTTCTTAAGGCTTCAGCTGGGGAGTGCCACATTAATAATTCTACATAAGTTCTATTGGTTATAAAAAGTCACATAGCTCATCCAACATGGGTGGCACACAAAAGGTCACTCTAGCCACAATGGGACATAATATAGCTGCACGTAGAAAGGGCATCGATGAGTGTCATGATTTGAATACTCTTGACCTAGGGAGCGGCACTATTTGGAGGTGTGGCCTTGTTAGAGTAGGCGTGTCAGTGTTTGTGGGGGCTTTAAGACACCTGGATGCTGCCATGTTCCTGCCTTGATAATAATGGACTGAACCTCTGAACCTGTGAGCCAGTCCCAGTTAAATATTGTCCTTATAAGACTTGCCTTGGTTCTGGTGTCTGTTCACAACAGTAAAACCCTAGCTAAGACAATGAGTATAGGAGATGTGAGGAGGTGAGTTTGACTCCCCAAATGTCCCATTATTCTAAGGGCCATTTAAACCTACGATAGTTTCAAGAGATGCTGTAAATAAAACACTCTTATTAACAAAACAGCATAGCAACCAGCCACTTTCAGATGTCCTAAAGGGCATGCACCCCTTTGGACTCACATTTGGTCACCAGAGGGTCAAAACTGGAGTGTATATGCCAAGTATCCACGTCTCCTGATCTGTCATTTACTTATGGTGTTAGACAGGGTATTATAAAGGAACCTAACTCGTAGAATAAATATATGAAAAAAAAATCCTTCAAGAAAATAACCCGGATCTAAGGGCACAAGTTGGTAAGAAGATCCACTGACAGTTTGTGGGGTCCAGGATAAAGGGGAGAAAAACAGGTCTTTATTTAAAAAATAAAGTTGAAACATTTCTATAAAATCAAAAATTTCAAAATGGTAACATAAGGAAGGATCAGGGTCCCACGAAAGCTCATACGGCATATATACATATATACAAAACAAGTGTCCCTTGGTTCATTTTAATGACCCTGCTAATGCAACAGGCAGCAAGAGTGGCCAGGAATATCTACCCGAATGACTGGTCTAAAATTTGAATTGGAACTGAGGCTTTGAGTGGTCCTGGTCCTTTCTTCTTACTTCTAAGCTTAATTTAATCTAATCAGTGTGCAGTGTAAGCTTTCCCAGGGTGGAATTCTGTATGAGCTCCCAATACCATAATCTGCGACATGGTCTCGCAAAATGATGGCTTTAACTTGTCAATTTGTTGTCTTACAGCTGCAGTTAGGTTGCTTTCTTCTGAGGGACGATCTGGAAAAATAAGCTGTTCCTTGCTTCCTTCCTGGCCTCTGGGGGTGTGCTGACATGTCTGATACACCATTCTAACTGCCTGGAGCAACACTCTAAGTCTCTGCATACATCTCCAGGTACCTTTTCTTTCAAGAATTGCTCTGGATCTAAGTTTTTCCTTTGAAGATGGCACCAAACATACATGATTGAGGACTTATCCTATTCTAAGATGACCTCATCTTAAATACAATCTATAAATAACATTACATTCTGCAGTACTGGGGCATAAGATTTTAACACATGGAACTGGAAGAACCAACTCAAACCATAACAGCTGTATTTTTAAGCATTTGAAGAATGAGGTCATTTAGTACAGACACAAATATAAAAGGTTGCTGCCTGGCAACATGCCACATTCCTCCATAGTTGGTGGCAGCAGGTGGCCATAAACAGGCAGCCAGCAACAAGCCAAGACCATCAAATACTTGGGGCAACCCATATGTCAGGGAATGTGGAAGTCAGCTTTGAAGCTTGTCACTTGATTAACTGTCCTCTTGAACAGATGGACTTTTCATAGTCCTATGACAGTCCCTGAATCACTGCCTCAATTACCCAACAGGTGCAGTCATTTCTTGAGCTACTTGACATGCAGTCTCTCTGCAGAGCACCTCCAACACAGATTTGATTTACAGGGTTATCCAAGATCATAGTTTGGTAAACTCGGTTGCACATTAGAGTTATCGAGGGACCTTTGAAAATAGCAATATCTCCATTTACTTGGTCTGGGGTACTATGTAGGCACCAAGAATCTCTCTAAAGCTTTCAGGTGATTGCGTATGTGGCAAAGTTTGCAAACCACTGGCCTGGAACTCTCCCAGAAGCAACCATCTGTGTGACAATGATGATGCTCACTGCAGATAGCATGGCTTGGGTTTGTAGCTTGTTGCTTCTAAGTCAAATAATTCAATAGCTTTCTGCTCTAGCTTGGAAATGCCAAGTGCACCATTTTTACTTCTTCAGCATACTGCTTTTCAGGTACTAAGGAATCCAGTCTTAGCTGTCTACATCTATTTCAGCTTCTCCCGAGAAGAGGTCACCTACCTGACTGGAACAGGAGGGAATAGATAGGCGCACTGTGAGTAGCAGAGGTATGGGACATCATATGATTCCTCCTATGGTCATTTAAATTTTATCAACAAGGCACACTAATGAATCACATAAGTGAGTCTTGAGCCAAAGCCCCAGTCTTTTCTCTATTAACCCTCTGTACTTCCTACTTCCCTTTGCTTCTCATTCTCTTCCTCCTCTTGTGTTTTCCCTCATGCCCTCTTTTTTTTCCATCTATTTATTCCACAGATTTTCAAGGTTGGGTGGAGGGCGAGGGACAGGCATTAGATTCAAGAGTCAAAAGATTTTGAGAACTGAGTTATGGTATGAATATTCTGCAGTACTCTGTGATGTTTCTGATTGCTTCTCATAAAGTTTTAAAGAGAAACCATACCCCCCAGCAAACTGTGGATCTTTATCCTCTCTCTGTCTTGGATTAATATGGAGCTAATATGTTCTGTGAACCTGTTTATTAGTTCCAGAAAGAACTTGGAGAGGTTAGATGTACACAAGTAATAAATTATAATTATGATGCTTATAACATGCCTGTTATCTGCTCTGCTCTTTCTGGTGTTCAGATAGGCTCAAAGACTAAATACCAAGCTAGGAAGGGTATCAACTTCAGAATCTTCACCCCGGTTTGTACACTTGAAATTTGACTTTTCATTGGCAGGCACTTCAGAAGGGGACAAAGGGAGTAGCACAGAGAACGATCAAAAACCAAGAAGAGGAAGGGGAGGGAGAAGTAAGGGGATGAGGAGAAGGAGGAGGGGAGGAAGCGAAGAGGAAAAAGGTGGGAGTAGACCATGATAGCAGCCTCATAGGATGGAGTCATGATGGAGAGAGATCTGGAAAACACATTGCTGACCTTTCATCCTTAGAGAACAGTCATGACGGAGAGAAACCCAGAAAACATATTGCTCCCATTGCGTCTGGATCTTACTTTGCATCAGAGGCTCCAGTGAACAAGCTGGGTCGTTCTATTGCACTGACTTGGTTGAGTTTGTGATGTTGCCTGGTTTTAGAAAATGAATCTTTGTTTTCCCATAACCTGATGCTTTTTAATCAAAAGAGAGAAAGAAAATAAAATCCCGAGTTCTAGGCTCAGTCCGGGAAAGCAAGGAAGCAAACACTGCAAGCATTAAATTCTGTTCAATTTGGGGCATCAGCAAACCAAGCAAAATCTTCTAATTTTATTTGCTGTAGTGAGTTGAACAAAACCTGAAAGCCCACCTGCTAGTGACAGATTTCATTTAAAAAGGCTAAGCTTCCTAGTAGTGCCACTCCCTATGGGCCTATGGAGAATGTTTTTGGTAATACAGGATACAAGGCCATGGGCCCTCCAAAATCTCTAAGAGAAAAGAGTACCTTTTCTGTGCTAGATTCTCATTGCTCTAGGTGTCCATGTCTAAAGTCCTGGGGTTTAGGGTTTGAAATAGATTTTAGAAGTAAGGAGTGAAATCCAACCCATTACAAAAGTAAATCATGGTGTTTGCTGCAAGTTTATGTAAATTTACAAAAAGAATATACTTTATAATACATAAATGTTATGGTTTGTACTGGCTTAGCCCAGGGAGTGGCACTATTAGGAGGTGTGGCCTTGTGAGAGTAGTTGTGTCACTGTGGCCTTGGGCTGAAGACCCTCTCCTTAGCTGCCTGGAAGTCAGTCTTCCACTAGCAGCTTTCAGATGAAGATGTAGAACTCTCTTTGCCTGAACCATGCCTGCCTGGATGCTGCCATGCTCATACATTGATGCTAACTTCTGAACCTGCAAGCCAGCTCCAATTAAGTGTTGTCCTTTATAAGGCTTTCCTTGGCCATGGTGTCTGTTCAAGCAGTAAAACCCTATCTAAAGCAGTAAATTATCATTTAGTGGAGTCATTTTGAAAATATGGTAAGAAAACTGTGCAAACCATTGATAGAGGTCTAAAATTCGCATAAACAGCTCTGCCTGTCAAGCTGTCACATAAAACTATTAAAAGTTAGACTTGATGGGCCAATTGTCTACGTCCCACATAGAACACAGGAAGATACTCAGGGGAGTTGAGGAGAAAATGAAAGAACAACTCACATCTCTGGCAATAGGATAATGGTAAACAAAATTTAAAATACCCACACTTTGGAGCAGGACACAATAACCTCAGTGTAATTAAGTTAAAGCAGAAATTTTAAAATGGAAGTTTGACATTTACATGTATGAAAAGAGATTCCAAGCCTATAGTTCTAGGGAAAAGTAGAGATTATAAATGAGCACTTTGTCTCTCGGTTCTTTTCTCTGTTTGTCTGAGTTATTTGTTCCCTTCTTTTCTAATGAACCGTGTTGGACAGTAAGTCCACCTAGATCCATAGAACCTCATTTTAAACTTATCACACATACATGTACACACACATGTACACACACACACACACACACACACACAATTTCCAAATAAGGTCAATTCTGAAGTACTGATATGAATTTAGTTGTATTTTCATAGAGGAATATTTCATATTCTAACCACAATATGTTTAATGTGAACACATGGACAATAAAATAACGCTGCATATTTTCTATGTGCCGAACATTAAACTAAGGCCCAGGAAGGGGAGCGTATTGTCGAACAGGGAGAATTAGAACAGTTTTTCTTGGTTATATAACTTCATGCTTTTCCTGGTGTTGATAATTGCCTCTTTTTCCATATGTTTACTTTTCTATTTATGAATTACTTTAGTTCTGCACAGAACATTATCTTTGGAACATTTTTTTTCTTACTGTCAAATAAACCAGTTGTTCTGTGGATTCTGCAGCTTCCCTGGGTTAAGTCCATTCATATTTCTCACATTCCTGCCTTTCCTGTTCCACGTCGTTTTCACTGCCCTCTGGGGACTGTCCTTCAAAATTATCCTTAAGATCACCTCTGCTATGGTCGCCTGCTTCCTCGGGGCTTTATTTCTCAGATGTTGGGTGTCCTCCTCCATCCTGGTGGAACATGTTGTCCACTGACCTTGCAAGCAGTTGAGAATTAGAGAAAAAATTCTAGTGCCTGCTCATATGCGATTTTTCTTTCTCTGAACAGATATAAATTTCTAATCTAGAGGCCGTTATTAGCTAGACTTTCAAATAATCTCCTCTACATCCTCCTTTAAGTAACTGTTAGAGTTCCGCACCACACTACTCTCTAGTAATTTGTCTGTTCCTTTCTGCTTTCCTCTTTTAAAAACATAAAGCCCTTTTCTCTTTGCCCCTATTGTCTTAAAACACGATGACATGTCTTGCTTTGACTTCTTGTTTTAAACCCTCAGGAGTAGAATAGAAAAAATAAACATCTTTTCATTAGAATAATGCTTTTCAAAATGGGGAAATTCTCTTGTACTTTTTCTTTGGTGCTCTCCTTTCCGCTGTAACAACACGTGTTCTATTTTTTGGGACTCTTCAGTGAAAATACAGTCTTTCTTGAATCAGTTCTCCAGTTAAACACATGTGTGAGCCTGTGCATCTGCGTCTTCTATTGTTCCATTTTCTCTGAAATGTCCTCAGTTTTTATATTCCAGAGTTAATGTTTGGTTCTTTTAAAAGATTGGTTATGTTTTAATTTACCCAGAGTTCCTTCAAGCACTGTGAAAAGTCCTTTATTTATGTTCTCCTCTTACATGGGTATTTCCTGAATCCCAATGCTATGATTTAATGCTAGCTACCCTGGTAGTTAATACTGATTAAGCAAAAGTGTATCTTAAGGATTTTAGGAGCTAGCTAGCTCTTTTAGTTCCCGGGAACAAATGGATGGAGGGTAGACAACGGTTCTTCAAAAGTGAGACAATATTTTTGGTGACCATGGGTACCACGCACCTACTGGATCCAGGGGCTCTTGTTAGGCGTCAGGATCAGGAACATGGAGGAGGACTGATACACTGTTTGAATTCTTTACTGTAATTGGAAGCTACTGTCATGTGCCACTTGTCAACCCTGATGAGTGCCTCCCCCAGTGCCTTGAAACAGCCTGAAGCTCTGCAGGAAAGGCAGGCTGGAGCAGGAGGGGGGGGGACAGGGGAGGGAGTGGGGGCAGGGCCTTGTTTCTTCAGGGAAAATCTGATGGAAAGTTGTCAGCTGTACACCCACTCCCTCTGAAGTCAGGACGATGCTGCACCGTCTTAAGCACATCAGAGCAAGAGAGCCCATTTTAATAAGCAGCATTATTCACCAAAACTTCTCCTTTCCCACTTCCTTCCAAAATAAGACAGACATGAACTTGCAGTGAACTCATCTGCCTCCTGCCTGCTTTTCTTTTTGTTCACACACATTATCTTGTTGCCAAGGCCTCATTGTCTGGACATTATTCAGGCAACAAAAGCTGGGGAGACAGAGCCCACCTGGAGAGAGTGAGTGCTGAGTCAGTCCCTTGACCCTGGGGCCTTACCAAGGAGAACAGAGACTTGAGACAGGACTCATCTAGTACAGAATTTACAGCGCATTTACCCATGTCCTTAGTAAACAAGCATTAATTGGCCACTTAATATGTACTTTGCTGATAACACAACCAGGGATCAGATGTAATTTCTGTTCTCAGAGGAACTGCTTACTGATTTATCCTACTGCAGAGTTTGAGATGGGGGACAGAACCTGAAACAAGGCAATTAGAATGCATGTGATCCTGTACTTTTTTATTCATTGCATTGTGACTGAACACACATAAACCATGTTAGAATAATCTCTGAATTGTTCATATATGTGGGTCAGTAATTTTTTTCCAGACACAAACCAATGTGAATTCCAACCTTAAGCGACACAAGGCCCAAGATAACATCTAAGTCTCTAGGATTTGCAGTCAGGAGTCTCTCAACCTTCTATGATGAGGTTTGTTTGTTCTATCAAAGGGATGCCTCCTTTGGAGAATGTCTCTAGAGTTAACCTGAGAAAGAAATACTTTGTTTCACCTGAACCAAAACCCCTGAAGAATGTATCTGTCCTAAGAGAAGCATGTATGCAGTTTTCTAACATACTTTTAAAAATGGCGAGTACCAAGATTCATGAGTATCACGGAAGCAAGCATTTCATCTTTCTCTCCTGCTCAGTATCAGTTTTGATAACAAAGGTTTTCATCCATTCATTTCATTTCACATGGGAGGCATAGAACTTCACTAGAATCCAATTACGAGAACACCTAAGAATACATGTGTGTGTGCCTGCATTTGTGCATGCTTCCCCACACACATGTATGATGGCAGTGCCTCAGAGAAAAAAGAACCGTGGGATATGTCAGTTCCTCTTCTCTCTCTCTCTCTCTCTCTCTCTCTCTCTCTCTCTCTCTCTCTCTCTCTCTCTCTCTCTCTCTCTGTGTGTGTGTGTGTGTGTGTGTGTGTGTGTGCATAAAATACCTGCTAATTTACAATTAAAATGTATTTTACTCAGTCATGCTGGGGCCTCCAGCATGGTGGTCACATGGAGGAAAAGGATCCTTAGCTCCCATGTCTGTAGACATCGATCTAAGCAGACACAACCCGGTAAGACAGGCTAAAACAAATGCTGGGAGGGATGGAAGAGTCTAAGGGGCGTAAACTGCCCTCTGTGTAAATTCTTAAAGGTTCCTAAGAAGTTTCTTGGTACTTACTGACCCTTCAGCCTATTTTTTCACAAATTAACAATGGAATTTATCTCATAGGTGTCTCTCGAGAACGGATGGTTCAGTGTCTGTGAGGAAATGATTTTGCATTTCTGCAGTGCTTGGAGGGCATCTGGCACAAACCAATCTCCAGGTAGAAGTCTGGTTAGGTGCAGAGAGCCACACGCGCCACCTCCTGTTGTATAATTCCCAGAGGATGCCTCTAGTCTGCTGAGTTCTGCTTGGCCACAGCTTCCCATCTCACCCCGTTACCTGCTCACCAAACATAGCCCCCCCCCCCCCCCCCCCCCCCCCCGCTCTTCTTTTAAACTTTCCTGAGGGGCCTGGAAAGATGCCTCAGGCAATAAGAACACTGGCTACTCTTCCAGAGGACCTGGGTCTGACCACATCCCACAACTTTCTACAATTCCCTTCCAGTGCTTCCAACCCTTGTTTGGTCTCTGTGAGCACCACACATATGCAGTGCCCAGACACATACAGTACACATATGCAGTGCCCAGACACATACAGTACACATATGCAGTGCCCAGACACATACAGTACACATGTGCAGTGCCCAGACACATACAGTACACATATGCAGTGCCCAGACACATACAGTACACATATGCAGTGCCCAGACACATACAGTACACATGTGCAGTGTATAAAGGCAAAACAGGGGCTGGAGAGATGGCTCAGTGGTTAAGAGCACTGACTGCTCTTCCAGAGGTCCTGAGTTCAATTCCCAGCAACCACATGGTGGCTCACAACCATCTGTAATGGGATCTGATGCCCCCTTCTGGTGTGTCTGAAGACAGCTACAGTGTGCTTATATATAATAAATAAATAGATCTTACAAAAACAGAAGCTTTTTTTTAAAAAGGCAAAACAGAATACAATGAAAAAAAATAAGCATTTAAAGTCTCAGCTGACCATGTGCTCTAGCAGATCTGATCTCCCTGGGCTCACTTTCAGTGATATTATTACTTGTGAAGTAAGTGGGTCCCTGGGATGGAGAATACACGCATGTCTGCACAACCACATCTATGCTTTGGCATCCAGTATTGAACCATGTGAGCACCATGGGATCAGTGTTCCAGTTTTCCTATCTGCCTAGGCTGGCCTGAAAGTCCTGGGGACAGAGGTTTTCACTAAATCCAATGATGAATATTATCTGTCCATCATCTATTATCTATCTGTCTCTGTATCTCTCATGTACCTATCATCTATCTATCTATCTATCTATCTATCTATCTATCTATCTATCTATCTATCTAACCATCCACCCACCCATCCATCCATCCATCCATCCACCCACCCACCCACTCATCCATCCATCCATCCATCCATCCATCCATCCATCCATCCATCCATCCATCTATCTATCTATCTATCTATCTATCTATCTATCTATCTATCTATCTATCTATCTATCATGTACACACACACACACACACACACACACACACACACACACACACACATAGAGACAGAGAGAGAGAAGAGAGAAACAGATTTGTTTTTAGTACTAACTCACACAATTTTGGAAACTGATTTATTATTTAGAAGCCAGGGTTGAGGTTTGAATTCAGATTGCTCTAACTGAAAAAAGGAAGTTGTAATCACCATGGGGCCTCCCAGAACAACCTCCAGAACACCATAGCCGGTGCTCAGTAAACATATTTCCCACTTTAATCATAGGAACTAAGTGTAACTCAAGAATTTGCTCTACAATATTTGGGTTGAGCACCCATCCACATGTCCCCACTCTGGTGTAGCAACCACATCAAAGAACAAGTGAAGCCGACTACAAGGAGCTTCTGCTCAAGGTCTGGTTATCACACCAAAGGTCAGACCATACAGACTCTTGGGCAACACTTTGCCTTTTTGATATAACTATGATGCCATTCACTTCTGCGTGGAAGAGGGGATGCCACAAACCAGCCCTAGATGCATTATACTAGCTTCCCCAAGGCTGGCCACCGGGCATATGAAGGTCCTGCTCAGATTAATGCTTTTGCTGTAAAGGAGTAACACCGGCCCCTCCCTCGGAGACTTATGTTTAAAGAAAGGATACACGGGAAAATTCTTCCAAGTACCAAGGTGTTGGGCAGTATGGAGAATTCTAATGGAAGAGAAAATGAGATTAGTAACCAGATGATTCTCCTGTTTCCACAGCACATCTGAAATGAGAGCCTAGAACACAGAGGAAGGGCCTCTGCAGGCAGCTCTGGAGTGCTGGCTGAGTGGTGGCACTTTGCTTGTAACCTGTGACACAGAATTTCCACGAGTCTGGAACTAAGGCTGGAGAGATTCCCTGAGCCACGGCACACAGCGATGTCAGAAGTCAGTCTTGGTTTGTACCTAAGGCCCCTTAGCTCTAAAGGGCCACACAGTCC